>NC_090749.1:106025273-106220273 GCF_036898095.1 Palaemon carinicauda
GATTTTAAAGTTTCAAGAAATGAGAGAGAGAGAGAGAGAGAGAGAGAGAGAGAGAGAGAGAGAGAGAGAGAGAGAGAGAGAGAGAAACTTACAGGGGGTAATATAAACCCTTCTTAAAATCTACGATTTTAGCAAAAGTAAAAACTCAAAAACTTTTTTTTCAAGTTTTATATAATCTAAAAAAAACTATTGTCTTATAGAAAAAAAACTTCATAAGATATAATCACAATTTGGTCTGAATATAAATATTAAAACCTTATAGAATAAAAAGGCAGTTTTTTTATATATATTTTCCTTTATTAAGAAATATACATTCACACTTCTTACAATTTATAATATTGTATATACACCATAATATATTTACATGAATAAATTTGCAATTAACACATTCACAACTGCAATTTTTATAATTTATCCAAATATGTTGTTTTTAGGTCACAAATATATTATAAATACTTTTTGAAAATGAGGTTTGAAAGCAAATTTACTCAAGTTAAAGGTAATATAAATATAAATTAAATATAAATAATTTTTATAATTTATCTAAATATGTTTTTAGGTCACAAATACATTGTAAATACATTTTGAAAATGTGTTCTGAAATCAAATTTACTTAAAGGTAATATAAGTATAAATAAAATATAGATATTTTAATATGAATAAAATAGGAGTTATTCCAATTAAAGGTAGTTACCAAACAAGCTAGTTACGTCCCAAACGAGGTTGTTAAATCGACACCCTACTTATGATAACTTATGGTAACTTACAGAATGAAGTTAATTTTCAGTTGTCTTGACTTCATAAACACGGGAAGTTCTATTGAAGTTTGAAATATATTATATATCGCTTATCGTAGGCCTATGTGATGATAGGCCTGTGATATTTATTAGTGGGTTGGTGATTACAAATTACAGTTTTTTTTTTTTACGATTTTTTCTATCTTAAAAAAGCTTTAAATATTAACGAATTTGGCCTAAATATGAAAAATGATGGCTAATTTGGTATTTATATATTATTGGTATTAGTGTTTTTGGTTATATCAGTTTTTTAAAAGCAAATTACAACGATTTTGGCCTAACTATAAAAAATGTATAAATTATTTTTTATTATTATTTTTATTATTATTATTATTATTATTATTATTATTAAGATTATTAATTATCATTATTAAGATTATTATAAATTATCATTATTATTTATTATTATCATCATTATTATTATTATTATTATTATTAAGATTATTAATTATTATTATTATTATTATTATTATTATTATTATTATTATTATTATTATTATTATTTATTTCTGTTCTTTAAAAGCTCCCAATAACAATGATTTATATCGATTTTGGCATTTCTATATTGTTGGAAACGACGAGACACTTGAAATAGCTAAGTTGTGGTTGAATATCATAATTATTATGGTAATTTCTATAATTTGTATTTTAATGGAGATATTTGACTGAGAATAGGCCTATATTGACCACATTGTACTTTTACAGTAGGCCTAGTGAAATTTTCTCTCCACACTTGAAAACTATTCAACAAAAACTTATGAATTTTTAATTTGAAAAGATTAGATATATATACTTTTTTCCATTTAGAAAAGTGTTTTTTGTATTTTTTTTTATTATTGGTGTTAACAGACAATTGAGATATGTAAATTTTTCTTATAAATGAACCACTTATAATTAATGTTGCAATAATTTTCTATTTCGATTTGCAGATACTGTATATTGAGAACAGCCATCGAACTGAATTGGAGCCGTTGTCAAAAACGAGCAACTTGAGGACCAGCTAGAGGTAGGGTAAAGTATAAAACTGATTTTTGAAAAATATCACTCTTGCAAAAGTTTCTATTTATATATTCATTTCAGCTTCAATTTCTACACAATTTGCTGTATATTTTCAATCAACGTTTAAGTGGTGGTCTAGTGCCTACAGTACACCTTACGTGGTGCTGTATATCAGATTGATTAAAGGGGATCATGTGTCCCGAACCCCGGACCACTTAATGTCATACCAGCCTGGATTAGGTTAGGTCAACGTATGACCTTGTAATTATCTACTCGACATTCTAGGTCAGGTTAGGCCTGGGGAATCCCACTCTTAATCTAAGGTTAAGGAAAGGATCCCATACCCTGGTTTGAGTCTCTCCCCCACTGCCAATTTGAGGCAAAATAAGGACCTATAGTCCATTTCTTTTAGCGAGGCATATTTGCACCGACTCGTAGCGGTGCCCTTTTAGCTCGGAAAAGTTTCCTGCTATCTGATTGGTTAGAATTATCTTGTCCAACCAATCAGCGATCAGGAAACTTTTCCGAGCTAAAAAGGGCACCGCTGCGAGTCGGTGCAAATATGCCTTGCTTAAAGAAATGAACTATAGTTCCCTGGTTATTATAATTAACAAAGTTGCTGTTTTTTTCATAATTGTACTATGCATTGGGTTAGCGCTATCAGTAGACCCCTATGTGGTGCACCTTAGACATAACTAAGGGGCCTTTGCACCCACAGTTTAGCCCTCTGATTATTTCCACTTCCTTTTTCTGGTCCAATCTCCTAACTATTATTTTGTCCTGTGCTAAATGGGCTTTATATCACCAGTTTTGGTGTCATGTGGGCAAATTTCCCTATGTTAACCCTATAATTATAACCTTATTTTAATGGTTATGATTTTAATAATGGCTATAATTATCTTTGATCGGTTTCTTCATTTTTATACGGCCCATATTTCAGTCCTTGTCCAAAAACCCTTAACTTTGTCTTCGAAGTTTTATCTTGCCCCTTGATGACCAATAGTAAAACGTCACATGACTATTTTGATTTCAAATGTCATCTATTTACCAGGTGAATGTGATTCTTAAGCCGCTTTGTTTGCATTGTATAAGATTTTTCCTGGTAATTCACTGCTTTATCATAAGATTTTCTTATACAGTATTAGGCAAGCAAAGAGGCTTGAGAGTTGCATTCTCCGGGTAATTCTACAAAAGATGTTCCTTTTGAAGATACTTATTGCAGATAATGTATACTGTATAATGCAATATGAGATAATAAAAATCTTGCCTGTCAGTAGAATTAGGTTAATTTTACCGATTTTTTATTTATTTAAAAATCTCGGAGTTGTTTCTCTTGTTCATACATAGATTGGTTATTTTTTGGTTCATGGCTTTCGCTTCAGAGCAAAAACTCTTGTTCAACCAGTATTGTCACCTTTGGTAGTGTTTTACTAAAATGGTACAATTTGGAACTGCCAGTACTAAGGTCCTCTGTTGTTTAAAAAATAAAGCCAATATTGGTGCATTTTTAAGGTAATAACCTCAGATTTTACATCCCCATCATAAGGGATTAGGTTGAGGAAATTTGGAAAGGACCAGGTAGAGATGCGAGTTTCGCAAACAACCAGAGATAAAGGGCCCCCAGGCGTGCTCTGTTTAGTCTGGACAAATTCTGAAATCAGCCTTACCTAATACTATAGGTAGGAGAGGAGAAAAGTAGGATGCAGTGGCAGATGGTAGCAATGCGATGTATACAACAGGTCTACCAAGAAGGGCTGTCCAGTTTGAATTGATGTACAAGGGTGTAGGATCGCTAGCGAGCACTGTATGCTGTGCGATACGTCATTGAGATCGGCGACCCAATGCATCGCTCATGTGCAAAAGTATTACGAGAGACCACCTTCACCTCTATCTGTGGTCTCTACAATAGGCTCTTTTAAGATGGCAGCTGTGATTTCGGGGTACTACCCTTAATCTGAGGGCAACTGAAGAGAATATAAGGTACTCTGAGACCTGCAAGGATCGAATGAAGAACTGAATATTAGGAAGAAGGACAACGACACTCCTGTTCACGAACCATCACCCAACATCGATGGACTGCACTTAGATATGATGACGCCAACAAATGTCGTAAGAGTGGAGCCTCATCAACGAATTCTGAAAAAAATGCATAGTATGTGGCCTACGATTTATGACCTTCCCCAGGATGAGACTGCATGTGAGATGTGTACACCCATCAAAATAAAATAGGAGCAAGACGAATATGAAGTGTGCTAGCTGCAGTGATTGTGAACTCCATGCTGTCATAAGGGCCAAAAACATCCTAACTGCCTACCATAAACAACGCGATTTTGGAGGCCTTGCCCAGAAAAATTGACTCGTGAAAGGTTGCGGAAAATACAACAGACACTGAGGTAACTGAGCGTTCTTCTGGCTCTACGAAACCAACCTGCAAATGAAAGGTAAACCAGATAGGGCAATCTCTTAGCAAGTCAACTTTGGTATCGGCATTGTGTTCGATGATTGATCAATTGACCATCAAGATTCCTCGGCGGTCGCTGCTGCTGCCGCATCTCTCGGAGATGTGGCAGCAACTGCAGAGCGTTACAACAGAGCAGGACCAGCTAATAACCAGAAGCCAAGACATAGATATGAGAATAGAGAGAAGTATAATTTCTTCTTCACATCTAGTTCCGTCTGAAACCGCAACTCGAAAAGCTATTAGGTTGAACATCGCAACAGAAAGAAAATAGTTCTGATTTAACGCTACCGAGTGAAATCTCAAAGCCAGAGTCTGGCAAGGCCAGCTCCTCATTGATGGTCAACACTGATCAGGATGCGACTGAGCTGGATGAGGAGGAACCCCTTAAAGAACCGTAGCTAATGAACCTGAAGACGAAGAACCAAGGTGGCGAATCGATAGATTCCTTACGGATCTATCGAGGCAAGAAACTGGCATATTACTTGCGGAAATTAATGATGCCATAAGAATTGGACTGCCAACACTAGATAGAACACAGGATGGCTCTGAGGGAATCCTGGAGATGTTGGAAGAGTGCTTAAGGAGAAGATGATCCGGCTTGTGCGAGGAACCTGCCTATAGAAGTTGAAGAACTTATTGAAGAAATGGAAATGAAGTACGAAATTTAGAGAGGTTACCACCACGTAGAGAGAGAGAGAGAGAGAGAGAGAGAGAGAGAGAGAGAGAGAGAGAGAGAGTATGCTAGAACACAGCATGCTTTTGCTAGAATTCCAAAGGAGGTTGTGAATGTAGTTTTGGGTGACAACGCACCTGTTGGGGAAACTCCACCGCTGCTGGACTTCTATAACAAGTATTTCATTAGATTCGGTACTCAAGTCACCACATGATGAGGAGCCAGTAACTCCTCTACAGACTGGAATGTTTATACCTGGACATGGACTTGAGAGTCCTCCATCATGTGAATGTGCTGACTAGACTATATAACTTGAGGATGTACCTCAGCTTGGTTCCTGAATAGACCAAGAAGAGCAGGACACCCATGTTACCCAAGGAGGAGCCTCTTAAAAGAAGTACAGTATAAAACTGGCGTCCCTTTATTATCGGCTCTCGTATCTTGAGACTCTACTGCGAGATAATTGCAGATAGAATAGCTGTGTTGGTGAATGTCTCAAACTCGCAAAAAACTTTTAGGATGATAGAAGGATGCAGAACTAAAGTTTGCTCCTAGAAGGCATCGTCAGAGATGCTAGAAAACGAAAAAAACGGCTTATGCATAACTTTTGTCGATGTCGCACCAGCCGTTGATACAGTCTCTCGTGAATCTTTCATTATGGCGCCGAGTCACCAAAGCAGTCCGTACCACGTCATTAAAATAATTGAGAATTTTTACTCCAACACGATGACCCAAATTAAAGTGAAGGTCAACATGTCGTAACCAATCACCTTGCGTTGGGGAGTAAAAGAGGGATGCCTTCTCTCCCCCATCCTTTATAAAATCATCGTGGACAAATGTGTAGTTGGCATTGAGGCTAATTTTGAATATGCATTCCCATGTGGGACTAAGGTGTCTGTTCTAGCATTCGCTGGTGACATTGTGGTCATGTCTGGCATTATACAGGTCAACCCTTTCAAATGACATGAATTCAGATGGGCTTATAAAAGACTTTTTTTTTCAGCGAATACAGTATCTATTCACTCCACTCAGACAGCAACAATGGGAGCGAACAAAGACAAGACTTTTACAAGGAAAGAAAAGTGTAGGGATCCAAAACGAAATGTTGATTTTTCTAGATAGCTCTTGGTAAATAAGTATGTTACTAAAACAGAAACAATTATATTATACATAAAAATTAAATAAACCCATAGGGAAAAATTATAGAAAAATATCTCGCAAAATAAAATTAATAAATTAGGTTTATTCATATCTAACAGTACATGAATGATCCCCTTGGGAACAAAAGTACATAGTTGGTCATACATATGGTCCAATTCTGCTTTAGACAACATTGTTATAGAATGTATTACTTTGCCTCAGTCCTTTACAAACATTAATGCTATAGGAATTTCAGTGGTATATTGCATGCCATTTTTTATTTTTATGTAGGCCTAAGCAGTTATCTACTTAATGTTGAATAAGGTGCTGTTGTGTAGTATAGTTTGGAAAGTTGTGCCTAAGGCTATGCTTTAATCATTACTTTTTCTTTTATTGATTAATTATCATAATCATCTCTTATGCCTATTGACGCAAAGGGCCTCGGTTAGATTTCGCCAATCATCTCTATCATGAGGTTTTAAATCAATACTTCTCCATTCATCATCTCCTCCTTCACACTTCATAGTCCTCAGCTATGTAAGCCTGGGTCTTCCAACTCTTCCAGTGCCTTGTCCATTATTTGGACAAGTGTGGTGTGTTGAAGGTCACCTCACGTGGAGCCAAATCTCTAGCAGTCTTAGGTTGTAGCTGGTTGCCATCTACCCATTTAAACAATTGGCAATGTAGGTTAGTTTAGATTAGGATGCTTCCCCATATAGGTAATGCTATTGTTGTCATGCATAGACAATGAGTTTTTAGAGCGATTGTTTTTATTTATACATCGCTTACTTTTATGGTTTGTTTTTGGTTTTCCATCGCCAAATACACCCTGGTTACCCACTGGAGTCAGCCAAGAATTGTAGAGCATTAATACACATTTACTTTATATCTATAAGACCCTAGACTTAAACATCATACAGAACTAATTTATAGAATTATCTCATATACACTCATTTCTGAAATTCCTCTTTATAATCCCATAATTAATCAATAAAGAATAACCTATTAAAGGACAGCCTTAGGCACAACTTTATCCCTGAACAAGAACTTCCTGTTTGACATTGGCAATATCTCCTAGGATATCTCTCGTTGTTGAGGCTCGTGCCCGACGGACACCTCCACCAGAAATTGCTCCAGTGGCATCTGATGCATCGCTGGTTGGCAACCAGCGATCCCACCTCATACGATTTGGTTCTGGCGGCACAAGAAAGATGAGGCAATTTAGCTTGATAGCTGAAAGATGAGAACCTAATCAGGGAACTCCTGAAAATTATGTTCACAGACTTATCCAAGGAGGGATGGGTCATGCACCTGAGAAACCAGACTACCTCAGGAAGATGGTCCATTGAAGAAAAATCCCTGCATATCAACCTTCTGGAAATGTAGCTACTGCTAGCATTGCAAGGTTAGCATACATTGATAAAGAACTCCCATAATGGCATAAACAATGGCCAGTTTCAGTCCCAAAAAGAGTTGGAAAAGAAACTACATATTTGCGGCTTTCAGCAGTGTGGTATTGACCTGTTTGCCGCATACCGGTAGCTAAACAAGAACCTTCCAGTATTTTGCTCGCCAGTTCCAGACCTGTCTGCAACATTAGAGAATGCTTTCCATCACCCACAGAACATGGACATCTTTCCCCCTTTCACCCTAATTAGCCGACTCATCGTCAGACCGATGACTACATCGCATCTCAAGATAACCATGGAGGCTCCCAATTGGCCACACATCAAATGTCATCCAGATCTCCTGATGCCTTTTGTTGCAGTGCCGAGAAAACTATTTCTATGGCCCACCCTCCCCTGTCAGCTCAACCTACAGAGGTACCACAACTCGGTAGCTTCCCTTGCCCTTCATGGGTGCTTTACTATCCAGCATCTCTCCAAGCAAAAGGGTTATCGCCAGGGAATGCACTGGAGATGTCTGAATATCTGCGAAGCTCCTACAAAGTTGTCTGCCAGTGCCATCCTTTTTAATTGGTATCTTAAGCCCTGTCCACACGATCGTGCATACCCGACGGGCAAACAGTGATACCAGACCACAATAGTTAGTACGAATGAAAGGTTAATGACATCAGAAGCGAGAAAACCACAGACAGGGATCTGGCATCATATACAGTAGTGTTGCCAGATCCCTGCCTTTAGTTTTCTCGCTTCTGACATCATCAACCCTCATTTTCACTAACTATAGTGGCCTGGTATCACTGTTTGCCCGTCGAGTATGCACGATCGTGTGGACAGGGCTTTAGAGGGGATACTTATATAGTCAGAGCCGCTAGGCAATTTATTGCGGATTTCCTCGTATACCTTCGTTGAGAGCTCCTACTCTCAGTCTCTGTGATGAAAAACTGTCGCTCACCCTTGAGCCGCATTTTCAGACTGAATGGCTCAGAGCTTTCCTCTTCTTTGAAATTCTGATGCTATAAAGAGCTTTGAACAGTCTCCTCCTAAGGGACTCAAGCCACTGGAAACTAATACTCTATTAGTATGATCTGTTATGATTTGTTCATAATGTGGACAGCGTAGCTACTGCTTTAGTTGGCATAGATTGTTATCTATTATAAATGCTACTTGTAAATGAGAAGATAAATTACAATAGTTGTATATTGTATTCAGAAACTTGGATTTTTCTAAGATACATGTAAATTTCAGAAGCCATTCTTGATAATGATGATAGTTATGTTACGATGGAGCACATTACATACAGTAATTGGCAGGTTTTATGTGCCAGCCTGCTTTTACTATTGACATATGATCATGTAGAGAACTAATGCAAGTTCAAAAATTATAGCAGAGCCTGCGATAATAGTCTGCGAAGGAATATCAAGTACTGTACTTAGGATTTGTGTTAAGGCCGAGTTAACAAGATACTGCAAAGTTATCGGATCTACCATAGTTTTCGGGGGAGAATCTGTCAGTGGTGCAGGGCTTAAAGGTAGGAGTCCTCATTGCCCACCACCTAGGAGACTTAAGGTGCGTCCATACTAGCGACAAGCCATGTTGACAACACTGTGTACAACTTTGTAGGCAACAAGTTGTTAGACTGTTGCCGAAACATTGTTGTTGAGATGTTGGTAGAGATTTATTGGTGATATGTTGGCAACCCTGGTGTGGACGAGTCGATGTGGTTGGAGATACCCGGACAGACACACAACACCGACAGCGAGATTTGAAGGCTCTTCACTTTTCCTATAATGCAATAGGGAGGGTCTCGTCCAGACTCTACGACGGTGCCTCCTCCGTTGTAAACACATAAGCACAATAACAGCAGCAGCAGCAGCAGCAGCTGCCAGTGCGTCCTGGCACGCCGATATACTTTTCAAGTCTCTAGAATGAGGTGTGGATGGCTTCACCAAGTTGACACGTGTTGCCAATATGTTGCCAGACATTGTAGCAGACAAAGTTTCATACATTGTTGTCGATATGTGTACCGATGTTGACTGTAAGGTTTCCAGCTTTGTTGTTATGTCGGTAGACACGATGTTGCCAGTGTGGACGCACCTTTAGGGAGTATACCCCAGGTACCTTGGTCCAGTGGTATAACAGGTTGTGAAGCAAACCCATCTCCGTCATGGGACAAGAAACATTTTGACCAAGATGGTCTAGATTGATAGTTAAGAATGTCTTGACTATTTTCTTCTTTCTACACTGCTTTATGTGCCGGACCAGACATTAGATGCATGTAAGCCCTATAATGGAGTAAATTTTCTTTACGATCAAACAGGTAAGTTCTTTTAAAAAATGTGCGAAACGTACGGGAACCCATTTCTCTTAAATGACCATACGTTCAGGTACCATATCCTTTTGCATAGATGTAGGTTCTTCCTAGTAATGGCCTCATATCCTGATCATTAGGAGGGTGACACGAGTTACATCAGCTCCTTTTTTAAGACCCAAGAGACTTGTCATTCTTAGTTAACCAGCCAGTTTTGGTTCTGGAACCTATTAAAGAACGATGATTTGTATTCACGTAGGAAACAATTGCTAAAATTTGTATTTTTCCTAACTTTACAAAACTACAGTCTTTTCAAGTTACACTTCCCGTAGGATACAAAGCGGGAGCTTCACCGACTGTAGGTTAGGTAGGGATTACCCTTCACTCGACAGTAGCCACAACCACTTTCTTCTCCTATTAAATTTCCTTACTCATAAAGTATGTGATAATTCAACTATATTTATGTTCTTACAAAAAGTTGAATCAATACTAATTTTCATGTTAGATAATTCTTATTTACATTTAAGGCATTTTTGTTAACCCAGTTAGCATACTGTATAACAATTGGACAATTTTGTCAGTTATTAACCCTTTTACCCTCAGGCTATTTGGAACTTTCCAACCCTTAACCCCCAGGCATTTTTTTTTTAAGCACATTTTGCAATGTATATTTTTTAAATTGCTCCAACAGCCTTAATTCTCATCATAGAGTGGTCAGGTTGGTCTCATTCTCTTGGAAAATGCCTGAAGTTTCTCATAGTTATAAAAAATATGCAAAAAAATGTGAATAGCAGTTTTTTGCAAGGACGTACCAGTACGTCCATGGGGGTAAAGGGACGAGTTTTGTGAAACGTATCAGTACGTCCATTGGGGGTAAAAGGGTTAACAGTAACAAATCTTTACTTTAAATTAATTTTCACTTCAATTTTAAATTTCGATTTAGGTTGTAACAGATTTTATTGCAACTTCAGACATTTACTGACTTTGAAATATAATATTGTTGTAGATAAGTTACATACGTTCTAAATACTGTACAGTGTTAGGAATACAGTACAGAGGTGTACAGTATCTCCAATAACAATAATCATTGCAAAATACAGATAACTTGCATACATTCCAAACACTGTACTGTGTTAGAGACACTGTACAGTACTGTATGTGAATATCAAGAGAATTATTGCAAATAATTTTTTAAAAACTCACATTTTCCAAATACTTTCAACTACACGATTCTTTGTGCACAATATCTTCTTTTTTTACAATTTTAAAAAACTTTCATCTTTGCTGTTTAATTTTGAACCAATTTATATAACATCATTGCTACACTCTGGGATAATAAATTGTAGCTACTCTTTGAAACAGTCATAGATTTGTTTATTATTAATTCCTTTAGGGTTTTATTTTTTTACAGCTTTGATATCCAATTAAGAATTCATTACTACTAAATCTTTTGTTTCTTGCTATTGTTCAAGACTAGAAGTCTTCTTAAAACCAATAGCCAAGGTTGATAAACCCCTCAAGTTTTAGTTATATCTAGATTTTGTGGTCTTGCAATTATGACGTGGTGCTGGGAATTATCAACATGTTAAAAATATCATGCTAAATGGTTACTTCAAGTTCATAGCAAAACACATTCTTTCTTTCTAGTTTAGCTTTATTTACAAAAAGAACAATTCCTAATTATTGTTTCTTTATCAACAGAGACATTCCAACTTGGCTGAACTTTATTGGTGTTTAGAAATGTTAACAAATATAGTTACCTCAAGTATATTGATAAAAATATCATGCTAAATGGTTACTTAAAAGTTCATAGCAAAACACCTTCTCCTTTCTAGTTTAGCTTTATTTACAAAAAGAACAATTCCTAAATTGCTGTTTCTACATCACCAGAAACACATTTAACTTGTAGCAGCTGCGGCTTCTTTGGACTGATCCTTCTCGTCGGCAGCCTTCTCATTCATGGGGTACACCTCAACGTCGTCCATTCTGTACGTCTTGCGGATGGGCTGTCTCGGGGGCATCCAGTCCGGTATGATCTTGTCGTGGATTCTCCAGGTTCCGTAGAGGTTTGCCACGTGCTTTTCAAAAACCACGTACTCCAGCACGTCTCGCGCGACGACCTCCGATCCGTGGATGAGACGGCCGAAGCGATCGTAAACTGCCAGTGTCTGCAATAGGATGAAACAATTATCAGTAAGGTTTTTTAATTCCAGCATTTTCTTTCATGACAAATAGATACAGTATATTATATTTTTACTAAGTAATAAAATTCAAATTTTCTACAAATTACAATTTCTTCCTACGTGGGACAAACTTTTCGTTCTTTGCATGGATTCGTACATCTAGCCACACTGCCTTGGTTAGTGTTAATGTACAGCAGCACACAGCCAGGCAGCTAGTACAGTTTAGTACCTGCATTCCTGTATTAGGCATTGACCATACACATCTGGGTTCTCTTCGCTATCTCGCGATCGACTGTCTTTCGATTGTGTTTTTGTAGTGGTTTGCGTCTTCAAGATCACGGAGAATATATGTACGTAATGAGGGCGTATTTAACTAGATAAGGGTGGCCACACATGGTAAATTTACCATTGATTCCATGGGGTGAATACTCCTACAACCCAGTATCTTTAAATCCTTTCTTTCTCCCTCAAAGCCTTCCTCTTGGATTGAACCTTTGCAAGATTCATAGATTCTACCATTGGATGAGTTTGACCAGGGTGGAAGTTTCCTCAATATGTTGAGCTTACATACTCCTTTATGCCTAATTCTGGCTTCTCAAACTTTTGACTCTCCAAGTTATGAGTGATACTGTACTCTTGATGTTGAGGCCGTGAAATCTATCAAGGCTGCTACACACTGCAGCTGGTGCTAGTTATGCGAAAGGTCTTAAAGCCCTGTGAGAGAAGTGCCATTGACAACCTCAATTGTAGGTGTATCCTAACATGCAAGACCTTTGATTGTAAAGAGGAGGTAATGTTTTTGTTCGTCCTCTTAGTCTTTCAATTCTAGTGAATCATCATTCTAAAAGAAGTAGTCTTCATTTAATAAGGCTTGTTCAAAGTCTCGCCTGATTTCTAGCATCGACATCAGTATGTTCCCTTCAGAGAAGAGAAAGACAGCACTGAGATAACCGCTTCCTGCGTGGTGTCCAGGGCTCCTCGAGTGCCTCAAAAGACAGTTTTGCCTGTCATGGCCCTTGTCATTAGCCAGGTTGAGGGTGGATGTGCATATTCTCTCTCTACCTGTCACCAGACTTGTCAAACCTGTTCTTTTCTCTCTGCTTCTAGATACATCCCATATGATGCTATGCCATTTCCTCTCTACATTGAATGCCATTTCTGCTCCTGCAGGGTTTCGTCCATTTGAACTGTCTCAATCCAAAGGTCTCTCTTAGAAGGTGGCAAGCTTGGAATCAATACAAATGTGTTGTTTCCAGTTTGCTTAGTGAGTTGACTGGTGGCCTGTGGAATTACATTTTTTTTTTTAAAAAGAAAGACTTATTTTAAAGAAGGTTAGGTGCAAAAGAGCTCTCTCTCTCTCCATGCACAAATGAGACTGTTTGGCACGCCGTAATTATTTTGAGGAATATCGTGACATCACTTTTCCCACAGTTGGTTTCTCAGTAGTGAATAATTTGAGAGCTGAATCTTGAAAATCTTAAGAGGAGACCTAGCTGATCTTTAAAGGCAGATACACAGTTGAATTGAGAAGGAATGCCTATGCTCCCTTTCTAAAACCATAACTAGGATCCTCGACCTTTTCTTCCTCTTAAGACACTTCGAGGTTGCTAAAGATCTTGCATTGTCATCGGCAGAGATGTTGGTAAAGGAAGCATTGGAGTAATCTCATTGACTAGTCATCGATACTATGTCGCCAAAATAGTTTGTTCATCGAACCCTGTTCAGGATGATTAAAAACTTCATAATTTCCTTTGATTGCCACTTTACTCATTAGTTGCATTGTTATTTCCCTCTATTATAAACTCAAGACTACTTTATTTTGGGCACTTCCAGATATTTTAACGATTGCTCCGACTTTTGTTATTGTCCGAGGTTCATTTGTCCAGATACCTCTGGTAATGCTATGTTGATTGTGATTCTTCTACTTAGTTTATGTCTTCTTGCCTCAATACTGACAGGTATAGTAGGGGTACAGAACCCCTCGACATGTGATCAGGAACGTCTTCCACCCGAGGGGAAGTTTACGTAGATAAAAGGACAAAGGGGGACTTGTCCTTGCAAATTCATCTTCTAACAATCACCTCTCAAACTTGGCCATTTATTTGTTTCTTCTGTGTTGCATAACATATGCTATGTTGGTTAAATTATATTTGTTTGTAGGGGTAGAGAGCCCATGGAAGATCGGAATCGGGAAGACTTTTCACCGAAGAGTTAAGTTCATGTAGATTAAGGACAAAGAAATTTGTCCAATTCCTCCTCTGAAAAAGTGACGTACTAGCTGGCACTATGGTAAGGTTTTATTATTTAACGTCAGACAAAGCAGTGTGGTTAGATGTATCCATTTATAAGAGATTGGTTTGTATGGTAGAAAAAGTATCCATTCATAATAGAGATTGGTTTGTATGCTAACAAAAGAAATGAATATTTATAAAGTTTATACCATTACTAATTCTACAATAACTACAATTCTTATCATGCCATTTATCTCTCTACAGGAAGGCCCAAATATATGCCGCATTGGTGACCACTGTAATAAGAAATTGAATAGTCCGCAAAAACATTCTTCCATAAACAGGGAAAGAGAAAAAGGCATCAACTTCCTTCAAGTAACTATTGACTACCCTCCTTAAGGACAATACATCGAATCATCCGATCACGTGACAAAATTGCTACAACCGAAGACTTTGAAATTTCCATGACACAAGTGGCAGTTACTTCAAAATTAGTACATGCTTAACAGTTTAAGATTAATTAATGGTATATTACAGTATATATCATAATAAGCTGCTCAAATGTCTTGTAAATTATAAATTGCAATTACAAGCATTATTAACATTGTGTGATTAATTCCCTTTCCTCCTCCTTTGAACAAAGAATAGGTTAAGAGAGTAACGCCCAAACTTAATAGGTACATTTGACATACCTTATATCGAAGGTAGATATAAATTCTATAAATTCAAGTTGACATTTCTAATCATCACTTACTTGCCTAAGCTAAATTAAACATTGATTTATTCCACTTATTAAAAATTGATTTCATTACTTACTGAGTAATAACGCATAGTCACTTTGAATTTCTTTTAGATTTCATCTATCTACATTCTTTTTCCCCACCGCTATCCCTACTATAAGGGGTCGGTTGCTTGATGTGTCCTCTCCAATGCCTTCGCTCAAAGGCATCCTCTTACACCAAACTCTTCCCTCGCCATCCTCTCGATCTTCTCTCCCTAACAGGTTCTAACCAAAACCTCCTCACTCCCTCTCCACCATCCATCCTTAACACATGTTCACACCATCTCAGTTGTAACACTATTATCAACTGTATTCTTTACTACACCTGCCATTCTTATTTCATCATTTTCCAATCTTTCAAACAGTGATATTCCCCATAAGCCACCTTCATTCTCATCCCTAGTTCTTCATTTTACCTTTCTGTTATACGACAAATTATAAAGCCAGTCTACGAACCTGCTTCGTATGAAACCTGACTGTCACTTGAGCGAAGATGTTCTCCTTAGTCAAGACGTCCGTCGTTCGAACGTGGCAGACGGACGGGGGCTCTATCGACTTGATAAACTGCCACCTCAGAGTACGGTTCTTTCTCTCGTTTGTCACAAGGGGGTAGGCTCTCTCCGTCACTAGCAGGTGGAGCTTGTCTTCATCGAAGCTGTGGAATAGTGAAGTATGTTTACGGAGTTATCCTGTGAATAAATTACCTGTTTTCTATGATGTGGAATTCTGTAAAATAGTAATAGAATTTTTTTTTTTCTATAAAGAATTGTATTTTGTTATACTGTACCTGAAATAAAGTAACTTTACAATCCTGGTCTAAATTGTATTTTTATAAAATTGTATTTTTATATCAAAGATTGTATACATATCTCGAGTAGGCTTCTCACTTTCATAAATACAATACCCATGAATTTAGCATACAATACGTATCTGCAGTGTTCTATAGGCTACAAAAGTTCCAATACACACTTTTGGATTCTTAATGATAATAATAAAAACTACATATGAGAATTTAGAAGTCTCCTGAAAAAAAATAAATATTCTTATTAATATTTTAAGTGATATATACAGTTTTAAATCTAAGAGATCATTGCACTCTTTTACATACCGAGGCAAAGAAGGGGAGACTACTGTATGCAATACATACAACGAACCATGCTTGCTGTCAAACAGCCGTGACTGTAATACGAGTGAACACATATAGCAAACATGAAAGAATATCGGTATGCAAGATGATTTAATGGTATTTTTACTATGAAACTCCATACACCTGTCTTTAAAATAAAAAAGGGATCTAGTCACTCGTGAGCAGCAAACGTAACAGTCTTTTCACTAGATAAGGTTCACGGGAGCCAAGGTCTAAGTCACTCATAAGCGGCAGGGGTAAGCGACAGGACACAGTGTCCTAGAGGCCAACCATATGTACACAGATCAATGCCCAAGCTATATAAGAGCCAGGCAAAAGTTGCTGTGACTCAACAGGTAGACCTATGGGCTACCCCCAAATCAACAATCATTAACAAATACGGATGGTCTGGTTGCGAAAACCAATGAAAGCTTTACTGACTGAATTGTGAGTCAGTGACTTTAGCCACTAAGCTGCAACAAACTCTAGCCACTGGCATCATGAATGACAAAGGAACAACACTAGTAATAATATAGGTACCTTTTACAATGACAGAAAGGGGATGATAATATCAACTGGGTATTGGTAAAATCCTTGGCTACCCAAGGAGAGAGAGACTCGAAGGATTCTACAAATTTCTGACACAGCCATACCTATTATAGCATTTTTTTTTATATCAGGCAATGAAGAATAGTAATTGTGTACATAATAATTCTCAAGCGTTCCATTGTAATCGATGAAGACGTCAAGAGACGATTAATGCACTGCAAGTTTTCATAAGTAGCGATACTGCCTCTGGCGACTATTTGCACTGTTATGGCATCAAGATTTATTCTAGATAAAGGAAAGTCTGAAAAAAACGCAGGGGAGAAGATAATGATCGTTCGCAGAAAGAGCGCTGGAAACTTGCAAGCTTAGAAATTCACTCTTGCCCCCAAATATTCATCGCTTCACAACAGGCAAACAAGAAAGGGATTTCGAACCCAGATTAACATAAATGGAAAGTTAAAAAGTCCTGTCACACAAAGCAAGTACACTTTGAATTTCATGAAAGCTCGAGCGTGAAGTAGACCGAGTGAATACCGATGCTATACGTATTCTGAACCAGGGCATTTTGTTGAATGACCTGATGTCGGTACAGTACAACACCAAATGATTAAAATCAACAACGAACATTAAAATTAATTGCTCGCTCAGTACATCAGGCCTAAGGCTTGAAAGATTAGCTTCAATGCTGCGTAGTGTATACAGAAGGTATTACAATCATTCAGAGATACAAATGCATATGTAACTGAAAATAACAGAGATACAGAAATGCTGTAATAAGACAATATTTTATCATTTAATACAGTAGGCAAAATGATATTAGTAATAACCTGATATATATTTCATATGAAACCTGATTATTTGTTGACTTTTGTAGCAGGAAATCATATTCATGGAATTCAGGTTAGGCCTGCACTAGGTTAGATTCAACATAATTCAATTTACAAGCAGCTTTTTTTAACCAATTACGTTTGTAAGTTAAGGACATTCTGTAGTGTTTGATTCCATAACCTAACTTGAAACCTAATTACTTATAGGAACTGTGATATATCTTACTCCAAACATAGTGCTTCCCCTCGTAAATAAATGATACCCAAACGTATAGGTATTACATTAACCCTTTTACCCCCAGCCTATTTGGAAATTTCCAACCCTTAACCCCCAGGGGTTATTTTTTTTTCAAGCACATTTTGCAGTATATTTTTTCTAAATTGCTCTAACAGCCTTAATTTTCATCATAGAGAGGTCAGGTTGGTCTCATTCTCTTGGAAAATGCCTGAAGTTTCTCAAAAAATTATCAAAAATATGCAAAAAAAATAAATGTAAATAGCAGGTTTTTGCAAGGACTTACCAGTACGTCCATGGGGTTAAAGGGATGAGTTTTGTGAAACGTACCAGTACGTCCTTTGAGGGTAAAAGGGTTAAAGCGGAAATAAAAACTTAATCAAAATCTAGAAGGAAAGAAACGGGTGCATTTGTTGTTGTTGTTGTATAGAGGAGTTAGACAAGGAGACCCCATCTGTCCTAAATTATTCACAGCATGCCTAGAGGTCGTTTACGAGTCGTCTGGGCTGGGAAAACGGAAGAATGGGAAACTCTTGGCATTGCTACTCAAGAATATCTGCCACATTGTCTCTTTACTTACAGGTCGCATTCATCTTTACAAAGGAAAGAAAATAGGAATAATTTTTGCTAATTTTTTGGGGGTACAGTAAACATAGATGAAACAAGCTACTGGAGAAACAGGCAAGTATAGAAATTTAAAACACTTAAAATTTTTTAAAATTCAAAGACCAAAGGAAGTAAACACACTAAAGATCCAGAAAAGCTTGTCTTCATTAAAGTATGACAAAGCAAGGGTAAAAGAATGAGCGATACTTTCATCTTATCATAAAGGCGAGAAGCAAATGCTTCGAGATAATCATTCCAAAGTCGTGCAATCCTAAAATGGATAGACCAGAGAAATAGTAGAATGCAAATGTCAATTTGCTTTAAATAGTTGCTGTGACCTGATTGGTAACGTCTCTGCCTGGTGTTTGCCAGTCGGGGGTTCGAGTCCCGCTTAGACTCGTTGTGCTATTATTGTCTGCAACCTAACCATCCTTATGAGCTAAGGTTGGGGGGTTTGGGGGAGCCTATAGGTCTATCTGCTGAGTCATCAGCAGCCACTGCCTGGCCCTCCCTGGTCCTAGCTTCAGTGGAGAGGAGGCTTGGGTGCTGATCATATGATATATGGTCAGTCTCTAGGGCATTATCCTGCTTGATAGGGCAATGTCACTGTCCCTTGCCTCTGCCATTCATGAGCGACCTTTAAAACCTTTAAACCTTTAAATGGAGACGGGATATAACAATCGACACGCAGATGGAATGAGAGACCGAATTTGATCCCACTTGACTAGAGTACTCGTTAAATCTACGGGAGAAGAGGAGAAATGAAGATGATAAAAATGATATTTTCATTATAAAATAAATTTTTGAATATACTTACCCGGTGAATATATAAATAGCTGACGTCTCCGACGGTCGACAGATTCCAAAAACTCGTGAGCGATCGCCATGAAGGCTGCCGGGTGTGCCCACCAGCGCCGACTATCGGCCAGATACCGCATATACTTCTCAACCAAACCAGTTCTTCTCAGTCCGTAGGGTCTCTATCGGGGAGGAAGGGAGGGCCTTTAATATTATATATTCACTGGGTAAGTATATTCAAAAATTTATTTTATAATGAAAATATAATTTTTATCATCTTCATTTCTCCTCTTCTCCCGTAGATTTAACGAGTACTCTAGTCAAGTGGGATCAAATTCGGTCTCTCATTCCATCTGTGTGTCGATTGTTATATCCCGTCTCCATTTAAAGGTTTAAAGGTTTTAAATATTAAACTTAGCCGGTGAATATATAAATAGCTGATTCACACCCATGGTGGTGGGTAGAGACCAGTATTAAAACAATAAAGGCGTATATGCTCAAGAGTTTTTGACAACTATTCAAAACGCAAACTTAAGTATAGGTACCTGGTAAGGAAGCTGACTCTGATAATTACTCTGCCTCATTAGTCCGCTATCCTCACGAAGCCCAGCGATCCTCTTAGGATGCTGAAAGACTCCCAGGAGCTGCTATATCCAGGGTGAACACCCCTATAACAGGACCTCATCAATACCCTTAATCTGGGCGCTCTCAAGAAACAATATTTTGACCACCCGCCAAATCAAAAAGATTGCGAAAGACTTCTTAGTCTCCCGTATAACCCAAAATAAGATTAAAAATTTCAAGAGTAGATTAAAAGGATATTGGGATTAAGGGAATGTAGTGGTAGAGCTTCACCCACTACTGCACTCGCTGCTACGAATGGTCCCAGTGTGTAGCAGTCCTCATAAAGAGTCTGGACATCTTTCAAGTAATATGAAGCGAATACCGACTTGCTTCTCCAAAAGGTCGCGTCCATAATACTTTTAATGGATCTATTTTGCTTAAACGCTACTGAAGTTGCTATCGCTCTAACTTCATGAGCCTTGACTTCAAGTAAATTACGATCCTTCTCACTTAAATGAAAGTGTGCCTCCCGAATCAAAAGTCTAATAAAATAAGACCACGCATTCTTAGACATGGGCAAAGAGGGCTTTTTAACGGAGCACCATAAAGCCTCTGAACAACCTCGTAGCGGTTTAGTTCTGGATAAATAAAATTTAAGAGCTCTAACGGGGCACAGCACTCTTTCAACTTCATTCCCCACAATCTCAGAAAGACTGGGGATTTCAAATGATTTAGGCCAAGGACGAGACGGAAGTTCATTCTTGGCCAAAAAACCAAGTTGAAGAGCACATACTGCTTTATTAGTGGAGAAGCCGATGTTCTTGCTAAAAGCATGTATCTCACTAACCCTTTTAGCCGAAGCCAAGCTCACCAAAAAAGTGTCTTGAGGGTAAGATCCTTCAGGGAGGCTGAATTTAATGGTTCAAACCTGTCTGACATAAGGAACTGTAGGACCACGTCCAAGTACCAAGCAGGAGTCGAAATATGACGCTCCTTGGAAGTCTCGAAAGACTTAAGCAGGTCTTGGAGATCTTTGTTATTAGAAAGATCCAAACCCCTATGCCTGAAAACAGAAGCTAACATGCTTCTGTAGCCTTTAATGGTGGATGTAGAGAGGGAGCGACCGTTTCTCAGATAAAGCAGAAAATCCGCAATCTGCGCTACAGAGGCACTGGAAGAGGAAATAGAGGAGGACTTGCACCACTCTCTAAATACCTCCCATTTCGACTGATAGATCCTGATGGTAGAGGATTTTCTAGTCCTCGCGATCGCTCTAGCTGCCTCCTTCGAAAACCCTCGAACTCAAGAGAGTCTTTCGATAGTCTGAAGGCAGTTAGACGAAGCGTGGGGAGGCTTTGATGAAATCTCTTTACGTGAGGCTGTCGCAAGAGATCCATCCGCAAAGGCAGACCTCTTGGAACATCTACCAGCCATAGAAGTACCTCTGTGAACCACTCTCTCGCGGGCCAGAGGGGAGCAACCAACGTCAACCTGGTCCCTTAGTGAGAGGTGAACTTCTGCAGCACCTTGTTTAGGATCTTGAAAGGTGGAAAGGCATAAACGTCCAGGTGAGACCAGTCCAGCAGGAAAGCGTCTATGTGGGCTGCCTCTGGATCTGGAACTGGAAAGCAGTAAGTCGAGAGCCTCTTTGTCAGTGAAGTCGCAAAAAGATCTATGGTGGGTTGACCCCATGTCATCCATAGCTTCTCGCACACAGTCTTGTGCAACGTCCACTCCATGGAGATGACTTGTCCTCTTCTGCTGAGGCAGTCCGCCAAGACATTCATTTCTCCTTGCACAAATCTCGTCAAAAGAGAGATGTTACTTGCCTTAAATGGAGTTCCTTCTGATCCGGGGACCAAAGACCCGAGCATTCCAGACTGTCCAGTGGAGCTCCCTAATCCAAATCCGATGCATCTGAATACAACACATGGTTTGGGTTCTTGATCGCAAGAGAAAGACCTTCTCGAAGTCTGATGTTGCTGTCCCACCAAGTCAGACATGTCTAGACTGAGTTGGAGATTGGGAAAGAGATACTCTCTAAGCCCTTCTCCTTGTTCCAATGGTTTAGGTGAAATTGGAGAGGGCAAAGGTTGAGTCTCCCCAGAGAGATAAACTACTCCAGCGATGAAAGAGTTCCCACGAGGCTCGTTCAAACTCTTACAGAGCAACTGTTTTTCTCTTGCAAGTGACGGACTTTTAACAGAGCTTGTTCCATTCTTGTGGGAGACGAAAAGGCTCGAAAAATTCGACACTGTATCTCCATTCCCAAATAAAGAATAGTCTGGGATGGAGTACTGTAAGTTACGACTTCTCTACGTTCACTATGAGACCTAGCTCCTTGGTTAGGTCTAATGTCCATTAGAGGCTCTCCAGACAGCGATTTAATGACGACGCCCTGATTAGTCAGTCGTCAAAATAAAGGGAGGCTCTGAATCCTCCAAAAATGTAGAAAGCTTGCTACATTTTGCAAGAGCCTTGTAAAAACAAGAGGAGCAGGAATGAGGCCGAAGCACAGTGCTCGAAATTGGTACACTACTTTCCCGTCCACAAACCTCAGATGTTGTTGAAAGTTTGGATGAATCGGGATGTGGAAGTATGCATCCTGAAGGTCGAGAGAGACCATCCAGTCGCCTTCCCTTACTGCTGCCAAGACAGATTTGGTAGTCTTCATCGTGAATTTTGTCTTGACAATGAACACATTGAGCGCACTTACACCTTAAGTACTCCTGCAGGAACGTGGCTGCCAGATCATTGGAGCCATCCCTGATAGCCTTGTTCATGCATGACATAATTGTACAGCAATACATTGACAGCTGGAGAGACCTTCTTACTTAAGGCTCCCAGGGACCAATCCAACAAATAAAAACTTCAAACGCTCGAAAAAACTCCTAACAGGAGATGGTCTAGCTCTGAAGCAGACCATAAAATCTTGGAGCGTCTCATGGCTAGACGACGAGTTGAGTCCACTAGGCTTAAGAAGTCTCCCTGGGCAGAGGCAGGTACTCCCAAGCCGAGAACTTCTCCTGTGTCACACCAGACGCTCGAGCGAGAAGCTAATTAAGAAGGAGGAAAAGCAAAAGCAGACTTTCCTAAACTTCTCCTGGATTCCAACCAGTCTCCCAGTAAGAGCATGGCTCTCTTGGAAGAACAAGAGAGAACTGACTTCGTAAATGTAGGAGTCGAAGAAAGTCATGCCAAGAGTAAACTCAGACGGCGGAGCAGCCGTTACAAAACGAGTAGGACAAAATTTCACTAAAGAAATTCATAATTATAAAACAAGGGATTGTTGGACCACCCTAGGTTACTCCTCTTCTGAATGACTCCCCAAAGGTACATTAGTAGAAAGGGGGTCATCAACTTCTTCAGAAGGCACATCATCTGATAAATCTAAAGTCTTGCGAGACGGAGATTTATATTCAGAATGACGTGAAGGAAAAGCCTGACAGGCTACATCAACTTGTATATGAACAGAAGTTAAAGTTGGAGGGTCGATGTCACGTTGTGACTGCAGAGAATGTTATTCTACTACACGTCGTGACAGAAGTAACTGACGTTCAAACGTCCCGTAGTAACAGCGGTGACTGCTGTTCGATGCTATATCGTGACTACGATGACTGACACGTCATGTCTACGGTGTCTACCGCTCAACGTCACGTCGTGTCTGCGGTGTCTGCAGCTCAACGTCACGCTGTGTTCAAAGCGATCAAAGTTACATCGAGATTTATGCTCCGCATCTCGTTTAACAGCAAAGCTGTCACTAGGGTTAACGTCAGCGTGGCGTAACAAAGCTCGTTTAGAAGGTTGAAGACCCGAATCACGTATCTCAGAACCGTGACGTACAAAAAGCAAAGGATCCTTTCGCACAGGAACAGGATCGTAAGCTTCTATTAAAGAAGAAAGCTTTAACAGCATATCTTGCAAAACGCTTAACTTCGGATCAACCTGTGACTGCGGTGGCTGACGTTCAAACGTCACGTAGTAACAGCGGTGACTGCTGATCGATGCTATATCGTGACTACGGTGACTGACACTCGACGCCACGTTGTGTCTACGGTGTCTACCGCTCAACGTCACGTCGAGTCTGTGGCAGAAACGTCTGTACATGAACGTCATCGCTACGAACGGGACTCTCATGATGACTACAGCTAGGACGTTGAACTTGTTCTGAAGGAACTAATAAACGTTTCAACCGTCTCGAAACCTTACGCCCAGGCTTTTAAAGAGACGAATCATCGGAAGACGAGGAGAAACTTCGTCTCTCCTGTCTTATGGCAAGGACGTGCTTGACGAGCAACGTCTGATACCTTTGAGGGAACGTCTGTTCGTTGGTTTACACCCCTCACTCCCTTAGGTACTACGACATTCCTTCTCCCTGGTACAGGGGAGCCTGAAAGAGGTCTCGGACTAGGCAAGCGACAAGCACGAACAAACGAACCCTCCGCAACACAGAACATGTTTTTTGCACTTTCTTCACTGATATCGCATTATTAATAATTTCACATTAGACATGAATAAAGCTGATTTCTACCTGAAGCACGCAATTCTCCCTTAAATCAAAAGATTAGAATTGCGAAATGAGTCGTATAATGTAAGCACATTAGTACAAAATGAAACACACATGCAAAAATCAATAAACATATACATATATATCGAATAAAACGGAAATATATAAAGTTAAAAAGATCAGTGACTGGGGATGAGACTAAAAACTAGTTCACAAAGGACTACGTTTTCAATCTCTCACCGTACAGTGCCTTGGGATGAGAATAAAAACTAAAACGTTTTATCCTCTCTCCCCGTACAGAGACTTGGGACGAGAGTAAAAATCTGAATCGAGAACAACGTTACTCGCTCCCAAACTCCTTGTCCAGAGACTTGGGACGAGAATAAAGATCGGATCGTTCTCTCTTTCTCTCTCTCTCTCTCTTGTCACTCACAAGAGAATGGCTCACTCACTCTTCGTCAATAACAGGTTATTTGACTAAAGGAAAAAACTGAAAGGACTAAGAAATTGAAAATTAACATGTTCCTTTAAATTAGTATCTAAAAAACTTCAGTTTGAAAGAAGAATGAACAAAACGTCAAAATCGATTTACTCTTTCTGCAAAGTGAAACCGTGATTCTCTCTCTCTCTATCGTAACGATAGAGCGCAAACTGCGTAGCATAAATAAACCAAACGTTAGTTCATCTTTGAAAAACAGCACGAAGACTATTCAAAGAATAAATTTCTTAAAATATTTTCTAAAAATATTCATCTCATCACTCTTACAGAGCAACTGTTTTATCTAAACAAAAATAAAAGTTGAATGGGCTCAACGTTGTTTAACTTCGTTTTCCAAGTCAGGACCGCCTACCAAGAATAGGTAAAGGCTGCATATAAACAAAAACATAAAAATTTATCTCGGTGTTTAGTATAAATGGAAAGCTAATCGAAGAGGCCTAATAAAGGCAGGTGAGATATAAAATATATAGAGGTAAATCTATAAAAATCAACAATAATTTATGAAGTGATAAAATAATTACTAAAAGCCTTTAACACACTTCCGTACACTGAGGGAAGGGTCGGCCATCTTTTCTCTATGGAAAAACCAGAGTGAGATTAAAAAAGCAAGGGCAAAAACTTTTCCTCTCCTTTCAAAAGCATTTCTTTTGAAGATAGTATTGAATAATCCAACACGGCGAAAGCAATAAAACCAAAACCAAGTACTTCACCAAACTGTAGAAAAACTCGAGGTCAAGCGCGAGCGGAACCAGTGTTGTCTTTAACACCGACAGAGAAGAACTGGTTTGGTTGAGAAGTATATGCAGTATCTGGCCGATAGTCGGCGCTGGTGGGCACACCCGGCAGACTTCATGGCGATTGCTCGCGAGTTTTTGGAATCTGTCGACCGTTGGAGACGTCAGCTATTTATATATTCACCGGCTAAGTTTAATATTTAAAATACTGTATGCATACAAGTTAAGGAACTTCCAAAGTAATGAAATATAAATTAGATACGTATATCAAAGGCCAATGGCCGTTAAGAAATGGGCCCGTAGATTTCCTTGATGTAGGGTCCTCAGCTGTATGGAACACCAATACACTGAAATAAATTCCCATACAACTTTCCATTTGGAATACTGAAGTGGATCTGTCAAGGAATTTGTATTTCCATACAAATTCCCGAGAATTACTCAAAATCTAAATGCTGAAATTAAAGGCTACATTATGTAATTGACTATAACAAAATAAAATCATTAACCGTTTCAAACAATTACAACTTAGGGCTGCTTCCTCCGGTGCCTTAGATGACCGCGGAGGTAGCAGCAGTAGGGGATTCAGCGTTATGAAGCTTCATCTGTGGTGGATAACGGGGGAGGGTGAGCTGTGGCACCCTAGCAGTACCAGCTGAACTCGGTTGAGTCCCTTGTCAGGCTGGGAGGAACGTAGAGAGGAGAGGTCCCCTTTTATCATTTTTTTATTTTTGTTTAATTTGCTGATGTCGGCTACCCCCAAAATTGGGGGAAGTGCCTTGGTATATGTATGTATGTACAACTTAGGGCAAATGAGATCACCCAAAGCAACCCTTTTAAGAAGCCCATACAATAGGTAATAGAGCAGGTCCTTCGACAGCGTCAAAGAACGAGAGAACGTACGATTGTACTCACTCCACTAGAGCATTGTGGGTATCGATGTATATCTTCAGGGCTTCGTTCACGAAATCCTTTGTGTCGAAATCATCGTCGAACTGTCTGATCTTACGGACGGCCAGCATGGACTTCCCCTTTTTCTCCAGGAACTGAAATCGCTGCTTGGCGCCCTGCAAAGATTATAGTTGTTATATTAAAATCAATATAGAATGTAATTAAATAAAGAAATTTAAAATGCGGCTACTTTCCTCTTGGTTTAAGGGTAAAAGAGACTTTAGCTACAGTAAGCAGCTCTTCTAGGAGAAGGACAATTTTAAAATCAAATCATTGTTCTCTATTCTTAGGTAGTGCCATAGCCTCTTTACTATGGTCTTCCATAGCCTTGGGTAAGAGTTCTCTTGCTTGAGGGAACACTCGGACATGCTATCCCATCTGTTTCCTTATTTCCTTTCCTCACAGGGCTATTTTTTCCTGTTGGAGCCCTTGGGCTTATAACATCCTGCTTTTCCAACTAGGGTTGTAGCTTAGCTAATAGTAATAATACTAATAATAAATATTAAAATCATGAAGAAGGTTATTATATATGGACCTATTAAATATATTTGTCATACAGTTCCAATTCTAACCAATGAAAAAAGACAAAGTCTTTAGATATGAAATAAATTACAAGAAATTTTATTAAAGCATTTAATATTTGCAATCTATGCTAGTAAATATTGACTTTTAAAATGTGTATGTCATAGTTATGATTCTAATAAACAATGAAAGAATACAGTTTGTAGATTAAAATAATTTCAAGAAATTTGGTTGAACTAAAGTTTGTATTTTAAAAAATTTTAAAAATTTGGTTGAAGCTTTTAATATTTGCCATCTAACCAAGAAAGATGATTGAAGATATAATTTTAATATATATATGCGCAACAACATTAGTTTAACCCTACTGAAAATGAGTGCTATAAATAGGCAATATAATTAAACCACTAATAAAGTAAAACAAAAGCTCTCATAAAATATAAGTGTTCGCCAAGGGTGAGCTATCTCAACTCCAACACAAGAAGGCCCATTATACATAAACAGTTCTTAACCCTACTTGTTGCCAATATAGACACATTTTGCTGTAAATTTTTTTAAAATTGCTTTAACAGCCTTAATTTTCATCATAGAGAGGTCAGGTTGGTCTCATTCTCTTGGAAAATGCCTGAAGTTTCTCAAAAAATTATCAAAAATATGCAAAACAAAATGTAAATAGCAGTTTTTTGCAAGGACGTACCGGTACGTACATGGGGGTAAAGGGATGAGTTTTGTGAAACGTACCAGTACGTCCTTTGGGGGTAAAGGGATGAGTTTTGTGAAACGTACCAGTGCGTCCTTTAGGGGTAAAAGGGTTAAGTATATACTATCAAATTAATTTCAGTACGTCAGCATCAAAACTCAGTTGAATGAACTTGTAATCTGACAACACACTAAAGTTCTATCTAGGAGAACACTCCAAAGGCCAACGACTGTTCTATAGTCTTAGGTAGTTCCATATACTGTAGACCAGTGTCCGAGGGGAGTACTGCATGCACTTGTAGGTCCCTTAAGTTATTCGATAGTTTGATGTAAGAGACCACTTTTGGAGTAAAAAAAAAAAACTTAGGAAATCACTATTACTATTATCATTATCATTATTACTAGCCAAGATACAACCCTAATTGGAAATGCAAGATACTATAAGCCCAAGGGCCCCAACTGGGAAAAATAGCACAGTGAGGAAAGGAAACGAGGAAATAGATAAACTATGTGAAAAGTAATAAACATTTAAAATAAAATATTTTAAGAACTGTAACAACATTAAAAGAGATCTTTCATATATAAACTATAGATATATTTTATATATCCTACATCAAAATGGCTAAGGGAAAAATAATAAACCATTATATGATAAAACATTTAGATGTAAGATCTAGGTGTCAATGCTAAGGGTTTTGGGCAAGAATATGATATTCCACATTTAAACTGAAATTATAAATCGCGGATATTGTATTGAAAGTCCGTAGACTGTAGACTTCAATAATATATAGAAATATTGTAATAAAAACAATATATGATTCAATACTGTACTATAAGAAAAACATTTTCAATAAACTGATATTCCATCTGTACATTAACAAACATCCTAACATACACTAAATAATGTTGAAAGATGTTCCATAGGATTTTACACATTAATATGTATGCTATAGTCAATTCTTTTTAGTGAGGCAGATTTGCACCGACTCGCAGGGGTGCCCTTTTAGCTCGGAAAAGTTTCCTGATCGCTGATTGGTTGGACAAGATAATTTTAACCAATCAGAGAGCAGGTAACTTTTCCGAGCTAAAAGGGCACCACTGCGAGTCAAGTGCAAATGCTCCTCATTAAAAAAAATGGGTATAGTTACCCAATATAGTGCTTTCTGTTTCAAGAGAATGGCCGACAACATGAACGGTATTCTTCTGAAGAGCAGCTGATGTAAACAGAGTTTGAGAAATGTATTATGTCAAAAAGAAACACTTAGGTAACCAGTGCTGAAAATGGACAACGGCATATCCTTCGAGCAGCAATAATTAACCCTTTTACCCCCAGGCTATTTGGAACTTTCCAACTCTTAACTCCCAGGCGTTATTTTTTTTCAAGCACATTTTGCAGTGTATTTTTTTCAATATTTTTTCATCATAGAGAGGTCAGGTTGGTCTCATTCTCTTGGAAAATGCCTGAAGTTTATCAAAAATATGCAAAAAAAAAAAAATATAAAT
Source organism: Palaemon carinicauda (assembly GCF_036898095.1). NCBI lineage: Eukaryota > Metazoa > Arthropoda > Malacostraca > Decapoda > Palaemonidae > Palaemon > Palaemon carinicauda. The sequence continues at coordinate 106,054,367 of NC_090749.1, forward strand.
AGCAGTTTTTTGCAAGGACGTATCGGTACGTCCATGGGGGTAAAGGGATGAGATTTGTGAAACGTACCAGTACGTCCTTTGGGGGTAAAAAGGTTAAGAGAAGATGATGTGCATGAAAGCCTTACTAATGGAAATACTTAAAACAGTTTGTTTACCATATAAGTAATGACATGAAGTATACAGTACTCAGAGTTAAAGAGAAAAACCTATCAACATGTCTTAAAGGTTTGAGGCCACTCATGAATGGCAGAGGCAAAGGACAGTGACATTGCCATATCAAGCAGGACAACGAACAGTGGCAAAACCCATCTCCACCCAAGCTAGGACCAGGGAGTGCCAGGTAATGGCTGCAGGTAGACCTATACGCTCCGCCCCTTTAGCTCACAAGGATGGCGAGGTTGCAGACACTTCATTGGTTCATTGCACATGATCAAAATACTGGTTGGGTACAATGGAAAATACTTGCATGTAGGAGGAGCAGAGGCCAACTAGTCTTAATGTGGCATATTCTGATTAATGTAGAAGAAGCAGTTCTGAATGGATACAATTACATAAGGTCACTAGATGGAATGTATACGCTAACAGAGGCGAATTAAAAAGTCACAAGTTGATTCAAGTTCCTCATGATATATGGAACAGAAAACTATATTGAAGAACAAACATTTCTTCAGAGACTGAAAGCCAGTGTGGTATAACATACATACATATACCAAGGTACTTCCCCCAATTTTGGGGGGTAGCGGACATCAACAAATGAAACAAAACAAAAAGGGGACCTCTACTCTCTACGTTCCTCCCAGCTTGACAAGGGACTCAACCGAGTTTGGCTGGTACTGCTAGGGTGTCACAGCCCACCCTCCCCCGTTATCCACCACAGATGAAGCTTCATAACGCTGAATCCCCTACTGCTGCTACCTCCGCGGTCTTCCAAGGCACCGGAGGAAGCAGCAGGGCCTACCGGAACTGCGTCACAATCGCTCGCCATTCATGGTATAAAAGAACCCAATTAGAAACGTCGCTACCTGGCAATCGCCAGACTAGGGTTGGAGTCCTGTCCCGTTCAAGCTCAATATATTCTTTTAGTGTCTGCAACCTCATCATCCTTGTGAGCTAAGGTTGGGGGGTTTGAGGGAGCCTATAGGTCTACCTATTGAGTCATTAGCAGCCATTGCCTGTTCCTCCCTGATCATAGCTTGGGTAGAGAGGGGGATTGGTTACTGATCATATGTACATATGGTCAGTCTCTAGGGCATTGTCACTGTCCCTCGCCTCTGCCACCCATGAGCAGCATTCAAACCTTTACAATGTAGAGAGGAGTATCTGAAGGACTTCAAAAACGCTTCTAACAAACTACAAGCAAACTTGAGGAGTTTAGAAATGAGAAACAAAGACAGAACGAGACATTTATATTTTGGGACAACCTCATTCAAACTACTTGCGATTCGGACACGAGGAAACTTCCAGAAATTACTCCTATTATTCACCAGACTTTTCTGCCTGGGAAGTTTGCCATAAAGAGAACACAGGGTCTGCTCAAGGCTGTTGGTGCTAACATGTGCCTGGAGTAAACCAACAACAGATCACAGAATAGTAGTTTTGGTATCGTAGGCAGTTTCAGAAAGAATGACTTTGTAGCATGACATACCATGAGATGCTGGCAGTATGTAAGGAGACCTCAGTGTTCCTAGGCGCTTTAACTTTGAGCCGATTGTAAGTCAAGAATTAAAAGAGCCTGAAACTGATGGAAAGGTGAGAAAAAAAGCGACATCGTAATATGTAAACTAGAAGGAAAACCCCTTTAAAATAAAAGAGAAGAGAACCAAAGCTACAAAATATTTTCACATAGGTGATAGACAAAGTCACAGGTGCTCTATTTGAAAGACCTCGGCACAGAGAAGTACGAAGCATTCAGAACCGAACGCTCCGCTGCCAAGACCTACAGACCGTGTGATGCCATTCACATGACAAACCTTCTAAAAAAGTATCAATTAAGCTCCACACAAGAAAAAAATACAGAAGGTTAACTTTGATCAAACGACACTAGACCTGAGGGAAGTTTTCAGCTATAACCTTCTGCCAACGAATTCTCAAGTAGATGAAGATAAACTGAAGCTCACTGACAACCGAGCTTGAAAAATCGCTATCTGCCAAAGACTACGTCCATCCAATAGAATGGGACTGTCCGTCAAATATCTACTTCATCTTTTATAGCTATATAGAAGGATCAGTAAGACTGAGAGGCCGAGAAGGAGGATCAGTAAGACTGAGAGGCAGAGAAGAGAAACTGTCAGGGCCAGTGAGATCAGTGCTTTGGACGAGTCAACATCATTGACAGCCTGTATGGATACATACTGGGCATTGGGACCAAACAAAACAAAACTCTTGTCTGAATGGCTAATGGAACATCATGATAGTCATTATCCCAGGCTCGTTATCCCTGCGTGTCGTAAGAGGCGACTAAAAGGGACGGGACGAGGGGGCTGGGAACCCCCTCTCCTGTATCTACATCCTGTGAGACATCGACAAAGAGATGGAGCTGGGGGGAGAGTGACTGCTCCCCGCACTCTAGTTTTGGGGTGTTTGAATGTGCGTGAATGTAGTACGATAGAGAGTAAAAGATGTGAAATTGGAAGTATATTTAGGAATAGAAGGATGGATGTATTGGCCTTGTGTGAGACAAAGATAAAAGGAAAGGGTGAAGTGATGTATGGTGAAAGGTCTGGTAGAGTGTCTGGGATTGAAAAGGGAAGAGCGAGAGAGGGTGTGGCTTTATTGCTGAGTGAATGGATGACACGTAAAGTAGTGGAATGGAAGGAGATATCATCTAGGTTAATGTGGGTAAGGGTTAGGTTGGGTAGGGAATGTTGGGCGTTTGTCAGTGCGTATGGGCCAGGTAGTGAGAAAAGTGAAGAAGAGCGGAATGAGTTATGGAATGAATTAACTAGGTGTGTAGAAGGACTGGGTAGAAGGAATTATGTAGTTTTCATGGGTGACTTGAATGCTAGAGTGGGCGCTGGAGAGGTAGAAGGTGTCATTGGGAAGTATGGCGTACCAGGTGAAAATAAGAGTGGTGAGAGACTGGTAGATATGTGTGTTGAGCAAGAGATGGTGATAAGTAATAGCTTTTTCAAAAAGAAAGATAAAAATAAGTATACATGAGTAAGAGTGGCAAATGGAAGAGTAGTAGAAAGGGCATTAATGGATTATGTGTTGATAACTAAAAGAATGTTTGGAAGATTGAAAGACGTGCACGTGTTTAGGGGTATGGCTAACGGTATGTCTGATCATTTTTTGGTGGAAGGAAAATTAGTTGTAGCAAAAGAGTGGGGGAATAGAGTAGGTGGATGTAAAAGGGAGCTAGTGAGGGTTGAAGAGCTAATAAAACCGGGGGTAAAGAGTAAATATCAGGAAAGGTTGAAAATGACATATGACGAAGTGAAAGTAAGAAAAACTGGCAATTTAGAGGAGGAGTGGAAGTTAGTAAAAGAAAATTTTGTTGGGATTGCAAGTGATGTGTGTGGCAAGAAGGTTGTTGGAGGCAGCATGAGGAAGGGCAGTGAATGGTGGAATGAAGGAGTGAAGGTAAAAGTGGAAGAGAAAAAGAGGGCTTTTGAAGAATGGCTGCAGAGTAATAGTATAGAGAAGTATTAAAAATATAGAGAGAAAAATGTGGAAGTAAAGCGCAAGGTACGTGAGGCAAAGAGGGCAGCTGACCTGAGGTGGGGTCAGGGATTAGGTCATTCATATGAAGAGAATAAGAAGAAGTTTTGGAAAGAAGTGAAGAGAGTAAGGAAGGCTGGCTCAAGAATTGAAGAGACAGTGAAAGATGGAAATGGAAGGTTGTTAAAAGGAGAGGAGGCAAGGAAAAGATGGGCGGAATATTTCGAAAGTTTACTGAATGTTGAGGATAATAGGGAGGCAGATATAATTGCTGTTCCAGGTGTTGAGGTGCCAGTGATGGGAGATGAGAATGAGAGAGAGATTACAATAGATGAAGTGAGGAGACCACTAGATGAAACGAGAGTGGGAAAAGCGTCTGGTATGGATGGTGTGAAAGCTGAGATGTTGAAGGAAGGGGGTGTGACTGTACTTGAATGGTTGTTGAGATTGTTTAATATGTTTTGTGTTGTCAATGGTACCAGTAGATTGGGTTTGTGCATGTACTGTACCACTATATAAGGGTAAGGGAGATGTGCATGAGTGTTGTAATTCAAGAGGTATTAGTATGTTAAGCGTAGTTGGAAAAGTGTATAGTAGAGTAATGATTATTAGGATTAAGGATAAAACAAGAGAATGCAATCTTAGAAATACAGGGTGGTTTTAGAAGAGGTAGGGGTTGTATGAATCAGATTTTTACAGTAAGGCAGATATGCGAGAAATATTTAGCAAAAGGTAAGGAGGTGTATGTTGCGTTTATGGATCTGGAGAAAGTGTATGATAGAGTTGATAGGGAAGCAATGTGGAATGTGATGAGGTTATATGGAGTTGGTGGAAGGTTGTTGCAAGCAGTGAAAAGTTTCTACAAAGGTAGTAAAGCATGTGTTAGGATAGGAAATGAAGTGAGTGATTGGTTTCCGGTGAGAGTGGGGCTGAGACAGGGATGTGTGATGTCACCGTGGTTGTTCAACTTGTATGTTGATGGAGTGGTGAGAGAGGTGAATGCTCGACTGCTTGGACGAGGATTAAAACTGGTAGACGAGAATGACCATGAATGGGAGGTAAATCAGTTGTTGTTTGCGAATGATACTGTACTGGTTGCAGACACAGAAGAGAAGCTTGGCCGATTAGTGACAGAATTTGGAAGTGTGTGTGAGAGAAGGAAGTTGAGAGTTAATGTGGGTAAGAGTAAGGTTATGAGATGTACGAGAAGGGAAGGTGGTGCAAGGTTGAATGCCATGTTGAATGGAGAGTTACTTGAGGAGGTGGATCAGTTTAAGTACTTGGGGTCTGTTGTTGCAGCAAATGGTGGAGTGGAAGCAGATGTACGTCAGTGAGTGAATGAAGGTTGCAAAGTGTTGGGGGCAGTTAAGGGAGTAGTAAAAAATAGAGGGTTGGGCATGAATGTAAAGAGAGTTCTATATGGGAAAGTGATTGTACCAACTGTGATGTATGGATCGGAGTTGTGGGGAATGAAAGTGACGGAGAGACAGAAATTGAATGTGTTTGAGATGAAGTGTCTAAAGAGTATGGCTGGTGTATCTCGAGTAGATAGGGTTAGGAACGCAGTGGTGAGAGTGAGAACGGGTGTAAGAAATGAGTTAGCAGCTAGAGTGGATATGAATGTGTTGAGGTGGTTTGGCCATGTTGAGAGAATGGAAAATGGCTGTTTGCTAAAGAAGGTGATGAATGCAAGAGTTGATGGGAGAAGTACAAGAGGAAGGCCAAGGTTTGGGTGGATGGATGGAGTGAAGGAAGCTCTGGGTGATAGGAGGATAGATGTGAGAGAGGCAAGAGAGCGTGCTAGAAATAGGAATAAATGGCGAGCGATTGTGACGCATTTCCGGTAGGCCCTGCAGCTGCCTCCGATGCCTTAGATGACCGCAGCAGTAGGGGATTCAGCATTATGAAGCTTCATCTGTGGTGGATAATGTGGGAGGGTGGGCTGTGGCACCCTAGCAGTACCAGCTGAACTCGGTTGAGTCCCTTATTAGGCTGGAGGAATGTAGAGAGTAGAGGTCCCCTTTTTTGTTTTTGTTTCATTTGTTAATGTCGGCTACCCCCAAAAATTGGGGGAAGTGCCTTGGTATATGTATGATGTATATTATTATTATTAATACTTGCTAAGCTACAACCCTAGTTGGAAAAGCAGGATGCTTTAAGTCCAGGGGCTCCAACAGGGAAAATAGCCCAGTGAGGAAAGGAAAAATAAAATATTTTAAGAACAGTTACAACATTAAATTAAATATCTCCTATATAAACTATAAAAACTTTAACAAAACATGAGGAAGACAAATAAGATAGAATAGTGTGCTCGAGTGTACTCTCAAGCAAGAGAACTCTAACCCAAGACAGTGGAAGACCATGGTACAGAGGCTATGGCACTATCCAAGACTAGAAAACATTGGTTTGATTTTGGAGTGTCCTTCTCCTAGAAGAGCTGCTTACCATAGCTAAAGTTTCTCCTACCCTTACCTAGAGGAAAATGGCCACTGAACAATGATAGTGCAGTAGTTAACCCCTTAGGTGAAGAAGAATTGTTGGTAATCACTGTGTTGTCAGGTGTATGAGGACAGAGGAGAATATGTAAAAAAATATGCCAGACTATTAGGTGTATGTGTAGGCAAAGGGAAAATGAACCGTAACCAGAGAGAAGGATCCAATGTAGTACTGTCTGGCCAGTCAAAAACACCATAACTCTCTAGTGGTAGTATCTCAACAGGTGGCTGGTACCCTGGCCAACCTACTACCTGATCTTGTTCAAATGGACAGAAATGTCAACTTATGGAGGAAACAGGGAGTCACTTGATACAACTAGACCTTCACCTTAAAGGTCTTCCACTGTCTTGGGTTAGAATTCTCTTGCTAGGGGGTACATTCGGTTACGCTATTCCGTTTCCTTATTTCCTTTTCATCACTGAGCTATTTTCCTTGTTGGAGCCCTTATAAGGCTCCTATCATCCTGCTTTTCCAACTAGTGTTGTAGCTTAGCTAGTAATAATGTGTAACTAATTTTTCACAAACGGTATTCATATGAATGTATTGTTTAAAAAGGCACCATTGAACTTAATGTAAAGGAAAAGAACTTCAGGAGTTTCCTTCCGACAAAATTTGCTTGGCTACAAAAAACGGCTGCATCTCTGATCTCCAATCCAACCCACACCTTAAGTTATGATCAGATGGGAGAAATAATAACGGCACACAGAACAGGTGGACATCTCCCATTTCTCTTCATACACATTTCAAGTAGAATAACGGACAAACACAGACCGAGATAGGCACCAGCCCCTTGTTGAGATATTACCGCTAGAGTTATTGGGTCCTTTGACTTGGACTGGGCAGATAGTATTACATTGGATCTTTCACTGGTTACGGCTCATTTTTCCTTTGCCTACGCATACCAAATAGTCTGGCCTATTCTTTATACATTCTCCTCTTCGCTCATACACCTGACAATGCTAAGAACCAAAGTTGTGGAATGATCTTCCTAATCGGGTAGTTGAATCAGTAGAACTTCAAAAGTTCAAAGTTGGAGCAAATGTTTTTATCTTGACCAGGCTAACATGAGTCTTTTTATAGTTTATATATGACATATCTGTTTTTGACGTTGTTAATACAGTGAACCCTCGTTTATCGCGGTAGATAGGTTCCAGACGCGGGCGCGATAGGTGAAAATCCGCGAAGTAGTGACAGCATATTTACCTATTTATTTAACATGTATATTCGGACTTTTAAAACCTTCCCTTGTACGTAGTACTGTTAACAAACCACCCTTTACACCCTGTAATGTACAGAACACTTAATGCATGTACTACAGCACCCTAAACTAAAACAGGCACAAATATTAAAGGCGATTTTATATCATGTGTTTCCTAAACACCTAAAAAGCACGATAAAAAATGGCAACCAATGTTTTGTTTACGTTCATCTCTGATCATAATGAAGAAACAAACTCATTTAGTGTACACATATATGTACGTATGGTTAGTTTTTGCATCGATTATATTGATTATACAGTACTGTATGTTGATTTTTTTATTACCAATGTTTTAGTTTACGTATTTTTCTTAGGACTTCCAAATGAAATCTTTTTCTTTATGACGCCGCCTGAAACGACGGCGTGTACGCTCAGTAAACAACCACGCTCAGAACAAACAAGGCATTTAACACGCATGATGATAGTGATAAATAATGATACAGTACATACAGTATTTACAGTACAAAGCATTTACAAAATATGTTACCTTACAAATATAAATTATACAGTACTTGTACGTAGCAAAGCAGGAAAACAATTTGAGAGAGAGAGAGAGAGAGAGAGAGAGAGAGAGAGAGAGAGAGAGAGAGAGAGAGAGAGAGAGAGAGAGAGAGAGAGAGATTGTTTTACGTACGTAAATGTAAATTTTAAACAAAAAAAATATGATAGGTTACAACATGTAGACTTTTAAAACCTTCCCTTTAACTTAATGCATACAGTACGTACAGTACTAAACTATAAAACAGGTTAAAGTAAAAAATAAAGATTGTTACTGTACTCACCACGAAAGAAGTTCCAGAAAAACTTGAATGACGATGGCGATGAATTTGCTGCACAGTAGAAATGATGATGATGAAGCTGATGATGTGTTCTACTGTGCAGTCAATGATAGTATTTTACGTCTCTTCAGACGGAGGTGTCTTTTCCTGGGACACCTCTTCAACTTCTTCAATTTCTTCCGAAGGCGTACTAGCAGGAGGAACTGGCTCTTTTTTGCGAGGCTGAAAAAACATTGTGATCGGAAGTTGTTGCCGCTGCTTCTTTTTTCGATCCAAGAGCATCCTGTAGGGAGTCGTGATGTCATCGACCTTGTTGCAGAATTGCATCGAGCGAACCATATCCTCGTCCCACTCTTGCAACATTTCTTTCGCCTCCTTCATATGGTTGCAGAACTTGGCGAGCCGTTCTAATGTTAAGCCCGTTTCTTCTACATTTTCTTGGGTCTCTTCCTGGGTACCCTCACTCTCTTCCTCACTTGCCGATTTCGTCAGGTCTTCGAGGTCTGCGTCAGTTAGGGGCTGGGAATGGCAGTCCAACAACTCGTCGACGTCTTCAGTCGTCATGTCGCCAAACCCGTCACCCCCAATTATGGCAGCCAACTGCACAGATTTCCGTATTGCAGAGTGTTGGATTTCCGACGGAGTAAATCCCTTGTCGTCGTAAACAATATCGGGCCACAGCTTCTTCCAGCTCGCATTTACGGTTGCAGGTTTCATCTCTTGAAGTGCCTTTTGAATATTCTGCAGGCACGTGGCTATGGTGTACTGCCGCCAGTACGCCTTCAAGTTGAAGTCTTCATCCTCGTCATCTTGGGCAGCATCCACACACGCAACGAGGTCCGCCAAGGTATTCTTCGTGTAGAGGGCCTTGAACGCCCTGATAACCCCCTGGTCCATTGGTTGAATTAATGACGTGGTGTTGGGTGGCAGGAACTCAACCTGAACGCCCTCACGCGACAGGTCAGTTGCGTGTCCACCAGCGTTATCCATAAGGAGAAGGATCTTGAATGGCAAGCCCTTCTCTAAGAGATATTCATGGACTTGCGGGATGAAACACTGGTGGAACCAGTTGGAGGTCAGCATCTTCGTAATCCATGCCTTTTGATTATGCATCCAGTACACGGGAAGGAGATTCTTATTTTTGTTTTTCAAAGCGCGAGGATTTTTCGACTTATAAATAAGCCCCGGCTTTAACAAAAATCCAGCAGCATTGCCACACATCACGAGGGTAACGCGATCCTTGAATGCCTTAAAGCCAGAGGCTTTGGCTTCCTCTTTGAACAGGAAAGTTCGCGACGGCATTCTCTTCCAAAACAAGCCGGTTTCATCCATATTAAAGACTTGTTCCGGCTTGTATCCACCTTCAGCGATAATGTTCTTGAAAGTCTGGTTCACGTAAGTTTCAGCAGCGGCAGTGTCAGCGGAAGCAGACTCCCCATGCAGGGAAACGCTTTTCAGGGCGAAGCGTTTCTGAAACTTCGCGAACCATCCTTTGCTGGCGGAAAAACGTTGTTTCTGACGCTGGGAATCAGTGGAGGTCCCTGGTTGAGGATCATCTACATCATCATCTTCTTCAGCATGGTCGCCATCGTCGTCATGAGGTTCCTTTGCCGCAAAATTCTCATACAAGCTCAAAGCCTTTGTTCGGATGGTGTTCGTATCCAACGCTATGTTCTTCTTCCGACAGTCGGCAATCCACACAGCTAAAGCACCTTCCATGCGTACGATCGTTTTATTACGCGTTGTAACGACTCGCTTCGCTGATCTGCTAAAGGTGATTGCAGCAGTCTTTCTAATGTTCGCCTCGTCCTTCCTGATGTAGCGAACGGTGGATTCGTTGATGCCAAAATGGCGGCCGGCGGCCGCGTAACTTCTACCATCTTTTAACATGTCGAGAAGCGTAACCTTCTCAGCTATCGTCATCATTCTTCGGTGGCGTTTAGGCTCACTACCAGCCTTACTAGAAGCAGAACGCTTGGGAGCCATTGTAACAGAAAGTTCAACAAAAAGTTCAACTTAAAACAGTCGCACACAGCACAGATTCAACTTCACAAACTTAAGAACGTCTACTCAGCAATACGCGGAAAGAGAAAGTGAACGATGCAGTCCCGCGAGAACTTTGATGCTGCGGGTAGAAGATGCGGGCAAAACACCAATCACAGGCTAGATAACAAAACTTGAGTTTTGATTCGTCATCTATCAGCGCTTGAACCAATCACAACCCGTCTTATACAGTACTATGGTGCGTTGGTTACTCATAGAAGATGTCCCGCGCACACTGAACGTACGTAGATTAAGTACAATACCGTAATAATAATAAATAATGATAATAATACTGTACAGTAATAATAATAATAATAATGATTAATAATAATAACAATAATAATTTTATTAACAACAACAACAATAATAATAATAATAACAATAATAATAAAAATTTACGTACGTACGCTATTTTACGCCTCTCTCTCTCTCTCTCTCTCTCTCTCTCTCTCTCTCTCTCTCTCGTACGCTTACAGTACTTATTCGAAATGTGATTTTTGCAACAAAGAATATTATTGGATGCAGTACTGTACTACGTACGTATACATACAAAAGATTCATGGAAAAGAAGCACATCCATTACAGTACACACCATTCTAATATGGTATGACTGCATCTGATTTGCGTTTCATGTTCGATTTAATTTTACTACGTACTGAATTATCGTATGATCACATTCTCTTTTCGTGTTTTATTTCTTTCTGTGCTGAATTATATATCATATGTAATGCAATGAACAATCAGTAAGAGCAGATATTACTATAATTACAGTATTAATGGAATTACAGGTAACAAAATATCGTATTTGGTTATCTTCAGATTTCGCGGTATTTTCGAATTTTCCGGAAAATCCGCGATATGTATATATATATGGGTTATGGGAAAACCCCGCGAAGTGGTGAATCCGCGATTGTCGAACCGCGAAGTAGCGAGGGTTCACTGTAGTTTATATAGGACATATCTGTTTTGACATTGTTACCGTTTTAGAATTATTTATTGTTAACTTGGTCTCATCATTTATTTATTTCCTTATTTCCTTTCCTTACTGGGCTATTATTCCCTATTGGAGCCCTTGGGCTTATAGCATCTTGCTTATCCAACTAGGGTTGTAGCTTGGCTAGTAATAATAATAATAATAACCAAACAGCTCTTTTTCATTCAAGGGGTTAACTAATGCATTAGTTATTCAGTGGCTACTTTCCTCTTGGTAAGGGTAGAAGAGACTCTTCAGCTATGATAAGTATAATAGCAGACACACAGACAAAGGTACACATTACATGGAAAACCTTCGAGGTATACAATACACAGACGACCAAAAGGGAAAAGCCACAGTTCCCAATCGCATCTATTTTCCAGAATTCAGAGTAAGTGTAACCTTTATAAAACTACCCGAGGATTTTATACTCACTTCCTTCGATATAGCCGATACTTTCCCATCGCCCTCCGGTGGGATGTAAGGTTCGAAGGTGCCGGCCGTCGAGGAAATGAAGAGTGGCCTCTCTGTCCACGGTCTGATGGGCTGAATTCCCTTCTCTTTTAACTGGAAATGAAGTTGTGGAATTAAAACAAGAGTAAAGTTACCAAAGAGTAGACGATATTGTATACAGTGTATCAGCCCTTTGCATTTATACTAAATTTGTGCAGCTATGATTATTCTCTTAAATGCTGATACATATATGTACATCAATTTTAACCATTTCTTTGGACCCGCAAAACTTAACTTCCCTGAATGCAGCACTACAAATATACAGCCGTTTTAAGAGTTTTAAAACTAAAAGAACAGACAAAGAACACTTTTTGCATCACTAAAAAGGGCAATATTACCCAAGGAAAAAAAAAATTGAAAATGTAATGCTTCAACTATGAAAATGACGGCCTTTTACAGTTGTCTCCAATAATTTCAGTACACTTCACGGAAAGCTAAGGAGGCATTTGACAGCTCTACATTGTAGCAGGTAAAGCCGTGTTTAAAAAAAGAGAAACTTTTGGTAATGCTGCCTTTAAAACAAAGTCTCTCAGCTTGTAAACATGCGATCAAAAGCTATTTTTACTAATATATCATAAAGAGCTGTTAAGCAAATACTTTTATACAACTATTTGTAAAATAAATGAAATTAATTCTGATCACTTATTTTACAAGCTCACCAGCTTTGCTTACAAGTATCGTTGCCAACAATTTCCCGTTTGCCGAACACAGCGTTACTCCTACAACTTACAGCTATTAGACTTAGCTTGCCGTGAAGTGTACCGGGATTACTGAAGCCAACTGTACTCGATATGTCCAACAGAGGAAAAGAAAGGACTTCTAAATGCTTATCAAGGAAACTGACACCTGTACAATAAACCTATATATATAATGAGCGCATTTAAAGTTACAAAAACTAAAATCGTAAACACAATTACATAGCTTCTGAAAATGGCTTTGAAATTCCAATGGATATTAATATTAACAGACGTCGTCATCTTTCCCACCATTGTCCCTACATTACGGGGTCGGTTGCCTGTCCTCCAATGCCTTCAATCAAATGTATCCTCTTCTACCAAACGTCTTCTCTCCATATCATCCTTCACCTTATCTCGCCATCTAATTCACTGCATCCTTCTCGATCTTCTTCCCCAAATAGGTTCCTCCCGAGATTCCTCATTCCCTCCCCAACATCCATCCTCAACATGTGCCCACACCATCTCAGCCGTTGACATTCTTATCTCTGTGATCTTTATTACGTCTGCCATTCTTCTTATCTCATCATTTTCTAATCCTTTTGTCAGTGATATTCCCATAATTCATCTCAACATTCTCATCTCTAATCTAAAGTTTTGCTTCCTCTTTTCACCCCTGAATTGCATAGTAGCAGATATCTCGACCTGTAAATAAACAAACGGGTTATGACGAATTAAACAAGAGGCCTGGACCCCACCACATACCCTCGCTCTCATTTCGTCGGGAGTCATATCTTCGGCGTCCTTCTCGTGGAAGTCGGGCAGTTCGACTTTGATGACCTGCGGAGACGAGACGGCAATGAGACAAGTGTCTGGACTTTAAAAACTTACAAGAAAAGAACTTTAAAAAATAGCTTGTTGCAACACTTAAAACTCCTAATATGCCAAACTGATAACTTTCATGACATGTAAATAGTGCTAAACATTAACTAGTTGCCTTTTGTCGACAAAGTTCTGCTTGAACATACAGAAGGCCCTAAACTTACAAACTTGATAGGTTACGCTGTTCGTAAGTCGAAGTCTGTTAAATTTTGGCCTAGGGTAAGACTAACCTGAATCCCATGCCTGTGATTTCCGCCTACAAACGTCAACAAATAGACAGGTTTCATATGAAATAGATATCAAGTTATTATAAATGTTGTTTTGCTTACTGTAATAACCCTTTTACCTCCAGGCTATTTGGAACTTTCCAACCCTTAACCCCCAGGGTTTTTTTTTCTTTCAAGCACATTTTGCAGTGTATTTTTTCTTAAATTGCTCTAACAGCCTTAATTTTTGTCATAGAGAGGTCAGGTTGGTCTCATTCTCTTGGAAAATGCCTGAAGTTTCTCAAAAAAAATTATCAAAAATATGCAAAAAATTTGTAAATAGCAGTTTTTTGCAAGGACGTACCGGTACGTCCATGGGGATAAAGGGATGAGTTTTGTGAAACGTACCAGTACGTCCTTTGGGGGTAAAAGGATTAACCAGCCTGTACTACTTCTATAAGTGCAGAAGGTACTCAACTTACTAACTTAATAAGTTCTAAAAAGCTTTTTGTAAGTCAGATTTTGATAAAATTTCAACTTGGATTGGCCTATGTGCTAACGTCCCTGACTGGCGATTTCCAGACTGGGGTTAAAGTCCCGCTCAAATTCGTTAGTTTCTTTGTTCGCTGCAACCTCACCATCCTTGCGAGCTAAGATTGGGGGGGTTTGGGGCAGCCTATAGGTCTACCTATTGAGTCATTAGCAGCCATTGCCTGGCCCTCCCTGGTCCAAGCTTGGGCACTGATCAAATGTATATATTGTCAGTCAATAGGGCATTGTTATGCTTGATATGGCAATGTCACTATCCCTTGCTTCTGCCATTCATGAGCGGCCTTTAAATCTTTAAAACAAATACATACGACTTAGAGTTGCAAAAGTCAACGAAAGGTCTTGTTTGACATTAAATAAATATAATTTCATTAAATTATATAACAGATTGTTTTGTTACAGTCCCTTTCTGAGTGGGGATACCTTAACGTGGTGAAAGGGTTTGTGTATTGCCATGAACAGCATAGCTGTGCTAGTCTGGGCCATCCATAATAGGTTGGTTTGCTGTGAGCGATCAGATGATAGTCTTATAGCCAATCCGCACTTGGCCAGCGTGGCGATGAACACTGGCCAAACACTAGACAAGAATAAGGACATGTCCGAGGTTTTTGTCCTGCTGTGGACTATAAACGGCTGCACTTGTTGCTGTTGTTTATTAGAGTAGAGTAATTTATTATCCTACTACAATGGCGAGCGATTGTGACACCGTTCCGGTAGGCCCTGCTGCTTCCTCCGATGCCTTAGATGACCGCGGAGGTAGCAGCAGTAGGGGATTCAGCATTATGAAGCTTCATCTGTGGTGGATAACGGGGGAGGGTGGGCTGTGGCACCCTAGCAGTACCAGCTAAACTCAGTTGAGTCCCTTGTTAGGCTGGGAGGAACGTGGAGAGTAGAGGTCCCCTTTTTTGTTTTTGTTTCATTTGTTGATGTCGGCTACCCCCCAAAATTGGGGGAAGTGCCTTGGTATATGTATGTATGTACTACAGTATACATTAAAAACATACAGTAAAGAAACAAGTATATTGTTTATGATATCAGTTGGTATTGTGTTTACCTGCGAAAGTTTGCAAGTCAAAATATTTGACCTTCCGTAGCCTTGCATCAACAGTCAAATCTCTATCATTAAGGCTCAAATTACCATTTACTTTACGTACATTTCTGTAAACAGTTTTCGATACAAATACATTCAAAGCTAAGGACCCCCAAAACTTGAGATCCTAAGGAGTCATACCTTAAGTCCTCTGTCCCTCTTGAACTTCTGATTGTAGTGCTTCTGCTTAGAGTTCCGAAAGGGAGGGATGGGCTTCGGATTCGTGGTGTACGAGTAGTCGCGAAGGCTCGCCGCGAATGCATTGCTCCCCTGAAAGTAATGAGATGTTAAATTTTTGTTACAAGATATCTTAACCCTTTTACCCCCAGGATCTTTGGAAATTTCCAACCCTTAACCCCCAAGGGGTTATTTTTTTCCCAGCACATTTTGCAGTATATGTTTTTTAAATTGCTTTAATAGCCTTAATTTTTGTCATAGAGAGGTCAGGTTGGTCTCATTCTCTTGGAAAGAGCCTGAATTTTCTCAAAAAATTATCAAAAATATGACAAACATTTTTTTTTAGCATTTTTTTGCAAGGACGTACCGGTACGTCCATGGGGGTAAAGGGATGGGTTTTGTGAAACGTACCAGTACGTCCTTTGGGGGTAAAAGGGTTATAGTCTGGAAAAAACAAATGACATGACATAAAGGTACTGTGATTTATAGAAAGCATTTGCAGTACCATGTCTCTCTAAATTATCAAATGTTACCAACCACTACGCCAAATAATGAGAAGGGTTATGACAATTTTGTAAACCTATATACTGTACATACATATGAATATTTAGGTACCACCACAGAGTCCAATACAGTATTCAATTAACAGTAATTGTGTGGTTTAATTAGCACAAAGCAAGATGCAACTATTATTTGGTTTCATCCTTCAAGGATATGGAAATGCTTCTGTATGGACCTATGCTGAATATAACACACATAAATGCAGTTCTTAACCTCTAAAAATAAAAAAACCATAAAGAAACGGGACCACAGGGGGAAAAGAAGTTGAAGAGGATGAATCCTGATGACATGGTAACTAAAACTGGAAAAATGTTCCTACTTATTTATCGTAATTCTGTCTGCTGAAAACATAAAGGCATACTTTATCAAGCGTGGACTCGACCCCTTCGACGCAGGTGCACCAAATTGCAGCAAATTGGGGAGTACAGCATCAATGCACGAAGAGCCTTGCATGTCGTTCGAAGGCAAAGATCTCGGTACTAATAAATCAAGTTTCGTATGAAAAAATAATATTTTGCTGCTTGTAACAGAAAGTAATCTATTGCTCCTACTTAATCTGTTGAATTTACCCTTAAAATATCTTCATTTATTCATTCACAAGTCAAACTATGAAGCAGTCTTGTCAGACCACACACCGAAGTATTCAACCCTAATTCGGCGACTGTGCAATACTGTCAGTCCTAAGTCATTAATTTCTGTGTAGTATATAGTATACAGTAATTAGTTAATATAGATCAGGCGAGTCTCTATGAGGCTGTATGCAAACTACATATACAATGAATTTATTGCTTAATAACTCAAACACTATCAATGATAATCTAATTCTGATTGAGATATATGAAAATACAATAATTTATGAATAAATCAAGATAAAGAACTTTAAAAAATATGGAAAATCTTTCAAATGATTTAAGAAAAAAAAAATACTGGTAAAATGCATCTCTGTAAGTATTCAAATTAACACCACAAAGTATTAATTGCCAGCGGAACAAATATGTTAATTTATCTAAAATGCAAGAGCGTATGCCATAAAATAGAAGGTCATTCTATAGTAATCATCAATTGGTTCAAGCTTCGAGGTATTCTAGATTAGGCTAAACCCCCACACCGACAGCAATTAGACAAGAATGGGCGGAAGAAATTTCGAATTACTGTTCATATTCCAACGAGACTGTTCATACCCTTGAGTCAAACACAGACTGGAATAGCAGCGTTGAAATTGATAAGTTCCCAGTTCAAGCTTCGGCCCGATCCTACCAAAAATTCTGCCTCTATGGATGCGGCCCTAATTCAGGTTAGGTCCGGCTTCATCCATGTGAAAGGTCCTAGCTTTCTCTACATCTTCGCAGACATATCTAAACGTCTTACTTACTACAAATTTGGCCTATGGCCATTTTCACGATACCTGTTCATGCAATTGACTCGATGTACATTTTTCTCTTCCTAAAAGATATAACTTCACCTCTGCGGTATTTTGCGATACCGTAATGTATTGTATGGGTATAAATACAGCATCGTGAGCCATTTAGAGATGAGCAATTGCACTGTTGGTTTGGACGGGTGCAAACTTTATTACTTGTCAAATCAATTTTCTTTGAGGGGTTTATCGTCATCTGAAATACAATTTACGAAATATAATGATTTAGTAGTACCTTTCTAGGGCAAGGCTGACAAGGAAACTACAGGGTCGAGAGACTTATATTAATTTGCAAATCGATTTTCTTCATGGGGAAAATTTTGTTTATTGTTAACCGAAATACGATATCATGAATCTAGTTTTACGATTTACAAAATATTATGACTTAGTCTTGAAGTACGCTAAGGATACAGCGCTCTGTAGGGGGGTCACAGCCCTTCCCCCGATAGGTAAATAGATAAGGATAGGGCTCCTAGTTTAGGTAAAGTGGTCTTCTTGTGTTAATTTCTCCTTGAAAATCTGGTTTTCCAGTCATAACTTTTGGAATCTTAAAATATTTGAAAAATGTGGGATTTCCAAATTATTAGCATAAGAACAGTTTAAAGTAACTAATAATACACTTGGAAAACTTTATTATTTTCGGGGCTTTTGTATATCAGCGGCCAGTTCCGCACGCGTTGATTAAAAATGTAACTAAACTTTCCCCCTTAACCTAACCTACAAGCCATGTCCTTAACTACTTACTTAACAGGGGGAGGGGGGGAGGGGGGTAACGCCTCCCTTTGACACCCCTTACACTTCCGCATTCTAAGTTAGCCGTAATAATAGCTACAGGTGGCTGCTATCATATATACACCCCGATACAGCTTCTAGGTTAGGTTAGGTGCTATTCTTGTTGGTCCCTTTTTTAAAATGTGGTATTTTAGTCCTAAATTTTGAAATTTAAGATTAAAATGTTAAAAATAAGGGATTTCCCAATTAATAGCATCATTATAGTTAAAATTAACCATAAATACACTAGCAAAAGTAATTATATTCTTTATTACGATTATTGTGAACAATAAATATTTACCGGTGGTCATACTATTACCGTAATTTACTCTAGCCTTAGAGTTGATCAAACCTTTGAAATTATTATTAAATTACACAAATTACCCATGAAATTAACCTTAAAACTAACTAAAATTGTATAAAAACTACAAAAATTGTATAAAAACTACTAAAATTGTATACAAACTACAAAAATTCTAAAATAGGCTTAAATCGTCTGACACTTTTAGACCAAATTACGAATTAATTGACTAATTATATATGATATTTAACGAATTTCAATTAGAAAAAGTATTAATTAATATTATTTCCCAGAGTATATAATTAATTAACTTTATATTCACCGTTAAATACGAAGAAATAGGACGAATTCTCGACAAACTAATAGCCATGTTTACTGTCGCAGTAGTAGTACCTTTGTGAGAAGAATGGCGTCTTTACCTTTACAACGTCTCCTCTTCTTTGAAATTTTAATTGAGATTTTTACTTTTCTATTGTATCCTGTCTTTTTAAAAATGTATTTTCTATTCTAAATGTCTATTTAAAATAGGCTTTTATTGATTCTGCATTTTTTTATATTATTTCGTGCTTTTGAAAATGGAAAAGGCATGGCCTAGACCTCCCTGGTTCTACCTTGGGAGGAGAGAGGGCTTGTATGTTGTTCATATGTATATATGGTCAGTCTTCAGAGCATTGTCCTGTACCTTGCCTCTGCCATTCATGAGCAACATTTAAACCATATAATTTCACCTTACAAATTTAGATTTTGTTTTCTGTTTACAATATAATTTTCTTTTCAAAGTTTTAGTTTAATATTTAAAGTATTTTGGATGAATTTGGGTCGTTTGTCCAAGAGTGCAACTAGGGAGAAATATGGAATTAAACAAGAAGGATAATAAGTGGGTGCAACAAGTGACCAAAGGAAGAAGGCAGACCTTTTAGCACTGCCTAAAGTGCATCACTCAGGCAAAGATTATGCATATTTCAAACTGAGTATTTGCTGTGTTATGCCCTTTTAGAAATGACAAATCTCTAATATTCTATTCATAATCATATAATCGGCCATGTTTATTATTATTATTATAATTATTATTAGCTAAGCTACAACCCTTATTGGAAAAGCAGGATGCTATAAGCCCAGAGGCTCCAACAGGGAAAATAGCCCAGTGAGTTAAGGAAAAAACGAAAATTGAATATTCTAAGAGTAACATTATAATAAATATCTCCTTTATGAACTATAAAAACTTTAACAAAATAAGAGTATTAGAAATGAGATAGAATAGTGTGCCAGAGTGTACCCTCCAGCAAGAGAACTCTAACCCAAGACAGTGGAAGACCATGGTGCAGAGGCTATGGCACTACCCAAGACTAGAGAACAATGGTTTGATTTTGGAGTGTCCTTCTCCTAGAAGAGCTTATATACTGTATTTCTATTTATTCATCGCTAGAAAACCAGAGGATTTTGATACATAGACCTACTTTTTGCTACAACGAACATCATTACGTACATCTTCAGGATGCGCAAGCTGCCATTAATGGTAGGCTACGAAAGGCCAAATCTTGCAATCTTACTTTTCAATTGATTCAGCTATTTACTTCCAACTTGACTGCCCACCTCCGTTAGCTTTCAGTGTCCTTCAATTCCGAGGTCCATTTCACGAGAACCGTGTGTTCAAACTGCGGCTTAGTAATATCCGCAACTTACTTCGTACATTAGTCATTTCTTTATCTGTTCACCCATTTCCTTACGAAGAAATGTATCATTCGAGGGTCCAGCTCTTCTTACTTGACTCGTCAAAGTACAAAAATGACCGAGAATTAGGAATTTGCAGTTGTATATGTGGATAACTTTCCTTTCCATAGATGTGTGACAAACTCAGGGATGTAGCTAGAGATCTGGGGCCCCTCTTCCTCCTTATCTTGATGAAAGGCGAGCGAAGCCTCATTAGGAGGGGAGGGGCACTAATAAACAAAAATCAATCAATTTTACATGTAGTTAATACTTTCCAAAATGATATCTAGGTTGGTTTTATATTGTAGGTACTTTGAAAATTAAATGATAATTTAAAATGCATCCTCTTATTTCCTGACCCTGTTTTGGAGGGACCCCTCATTTCTTGGGAGGTCCAGGGGGCATTTTGAAAAAGGCCCCCCCCCCCCCCCCAGCTACACCACTGTTAAGACACCAACTACAATTTCTTACAGTAAACGATCAGAGACAAAGCTGGAAATTACTGGACAAATTCAATGGAGCTCAAAGGGTTACCAGAGTCAATAAATGCTTCTTCTTCTATAATTGTAAGACAAGATTACACCACTGAATACACTTTTCATAGTTGTTGTTCTTACAGGAATGCATTTGCCTCCTTAAACAAAGAAGAGGCAAGATCAACTTTCATCGAGTAGTTCATAGTTATCATTCACTGAACAAGACAGCATACTACAATGATCACAAAATCTTACATTTTCAAACAATTCTTTAGTCTGGTACAACTGTGGAAAAACTTGGCGTTTTCGCCAATAAGTAAACGTGGGAACGAATATAATGTTCAGGGATAAATACAGCTTGTACTGACACCACCAATCATTTATGTGGCCTTCCTACAATATACCTTTCTCTTGTATTAAGATTACGCAGTTGAATCAGGTCCTCAATCTTCATCCAGCAATTTTCCCATCTCGCCCATAAAGTCACTTCATCAGGCAAAATCTCTTATCTCTCCTTTCGTCGCCTTTCTATTATCCTGTCACTACTCTTTTCCTCGGCACCTCCTCTCTTATCGTTCGCAGGACTCGTTCAAGTGGCTGGTTCAGCGCATTGGTGCGGTCGCGTTCATCATCCCATTCTTGCTGACGATCACCTGATTTTATCTAGAAGTTATGGCTTTTAGCCTTTGTAGTTTTTTTTATTACTAGCTATTGGATTTACTTTTTGTTATGTATATTTTATGTATTTGGTTATCTGTCAGTGTACCTTCCTGAGGTTTCTATCCGCAGCATCTGTATGGATTCATCCGTATCTATTTCAATGTCGTGATTGACACCTTTACCATCTTGACATTTCGTTGATACATGTCTGAGAATTCGCCACCTGGGGTGTCCTCATTCAAAAATTTGACAATTCTCCAAAAATCTACAGCTCTATTTGGAAAAGCAGAATGGTACATTATAAGGAAACAGAATTTGTGATGAATAAGCTTTAAAGAGAAATGAAAACAAACGAAATAATAAAATTATGAAGTCACTTTAATATCAACTTACAAGTTAAAATTACAAAGCTCCACTCTACTGATTCAAGCTCATGATTAGAGATATCAATAAAATTTAACTAAGGGTAAATACAAAACTTCTAGAATACCGTGCAGGTCCCATGTCTACACAAAGTACACCAAATAGTCTGCATTATTCTTGACAGTGACCTCTTTCCTCATAAACCTGACAAAATCAAAAATTTTAAGTAATTTTTATTTTTCCTAACATACTTACCGAGAACTACTTTCTTAGGAGTTACCTGTAATCTCCTCTCTACCGACCAGAGTTTTGTGTAGGGTACCCTCAATCCCATTTTCTATGGAGGCCTACCCCGGCATTAAAGAATGTGCCCCGAGGGTAGGCTTAGCGCTAGGTCGATGTCCGCTTGGGTCGAAATCGCCAGTAAGTTCTATTGATGTAGCACAATACTTGCAAGGGAAGAGAGGCACTCGGGGAAGGAAGGGAGGGCCATTACCCGAAAGTAGTTCTCGGTAAGTATGTTAGGAAAAATAAAAATTACTTAACATTTTTGATTTGTTCCAACACGAATACTTACCTCGAACTACTTTCTTAGGAGACTTACACTTTAGGAGGCGGGAGTGCTATTCTGACCTACAGACCCAGTAAGCGGAGGCCAAGAGGCCTAGGTATAACGGTACATACTAGAAAACGGACGAGAGGGTAACTACACAAAGAGCTCACGTTAGTGTCTAAGTACTCACCCTTTGAAAAACTTCTTCTGATGTTGCATCCAGTAACGTAGTTGTGAAGAACATGTTATCCAATGGTACAAGTTGGTAATCTCCGATGAGGATAGGGAACAACTGGGTAGGATGAAAGGAAACGCACCTGTGTCTCCCGGTTGCTATCCGTGATTGAGCCTGGGGCTTTTACCGTTAAACCACTTGGAGGGCGGAGATGACTGTTCCAATGGAGAACCCGTCTAAGGACTTCCTCGAGTAGCCCTTGAGGTAATGGGCAGTAAAGGTCGACTGGTTAGACCAAGTACCTGCCCGAAGGATCTGACCCACTGCCATGTTTTTCTCAAAGGCTAGGGACGTGCTCAGACCTCTGATGTCATGAGGTCTGGGGGCGCCTGGCACGGCCAGACCTTCTTCCTTGTAGGCCCTGGCAATAACTTGTCTCAACCAGAAGGAAATGGTGTTCTTGGATACTTGTTTCTTAGTAACACCTGTGGAGACGAAGAGGCTCTTGATGCCTGGCCGGAGATGAGCCGTTCTTTCAAGGTATTTTCTAATGGCACGGACAGGGCATAATTTTAAATCCTCAGTATTACCCGTCTTAGGGATGGCTGGTATGGAGAAACCTTCGAATTTAGGATCCCAGACTGGGTTCTGGGTCTTCGCCACAAAAGAAGGAACGAACTTGAAAGATACTTCTTTCCACCCCTTCGAATGAGAGACGTCATACGACAGCCCATAGATCTCACCTACTCTCTTAGCGGACGCCAAGGCCAGGAAGAAGACTGCCTTGAGAGTGAGATCCCTGTCCACAATATCTTTCAAAGGTTCAAAGGGGGGGCCACTTAACATCTTCAGGACCTTAGCTAAGTCCCACTGGGGCACCCTACTTGCTTGTGGGGGGCAGGACTGCTCGAAGCTCTTGACAAGCATCGCAATGTGCCTAGAGGACCCCAGGTCGATGCCCTTCAGGAGGAAGACTTTTATGGCTGGGATTGACATTCCCATTTTGTCTCTGAGATATACCAGAAAATCCGCTATGTCCGGGACAGAGGCATTGAGGGGCTTTATGTGTCTCGCAGCGCACCACTTCGTGAAGGAGGCCCACTTAGCTTGGTAGACCGCAGCTGAAGACCTTCTCAGGTATAGCGACATTCTCTTAGCAGTGGCTGGAGAATACCCTTCCTTCTTCAGGAGTCACTCGATAGTCTCCAGGCGTGAAGACGTAGGGACTGTGGGTTGTCGTGAAGTCTGAGAAAATGTGGTTGATGTAGAAGGTCTGACCTGTCGGGTAGAGGCCACGGAGGTTGACTCGCCAGGTCTTTTAGGTCTGCGAACCACTCTCTCTCCGGCCACCAGGGCGCTACCAAAGTCATCTTTAAGTTTCGGGCTGTCCTTACTCTGTTGAGCACTTGCCTTATCAACGTGAAGGGGGGAAAAGCGTACACGTCTAGGTTGTCCCACCTGTGCTGAAAGGCGTCCTCCAAGGCTGCCTTCGGATCTGGTACAGGGGAACAATATACGGGGAGTTGGGCGTTCAGTTTGGTTGCAAAGAGGTCCATCACCGGGGAACCCCAACGTTGGATGATGAGCTTGGCTACTTCTGGGAGGAGGGACCACTCTGTCCCTACTATTTGGCCCACCCTGCTGAGACCGTCGGCCAGCACGTTTTTCTTCCCGGGAATGAACCTTGTTAACAACACAACTTGGTTCTCTTCTGCCCAATCTAGAATCTTTATGGTGAGATCGCACAACTCCCTTGACTTCAAACCTCCTTGCTTCTTTATGTATGCTACTACCGTGGCGTTGTCGCACATCAACGCCACGGTGTTTCCCCTTAAAAGATCTGCGAAGTGTAGGCAAGCCTTCTGGACTGCCTTCAACTCTAGAACATTGATGTGGAGTTCCTTTTCCCCGTCTATCCAGGTTCCTCACGCTGTCTCGTCGAGGAGATGGGCTCCCCATCCCTGGTTGGAGGCGTCTGTGAACAGTAGTAACTCGGGGGGGTCGTTCGCGAAGGGCATCCCCTTGAGTGAGTTCAACCGGCAATGCCACCATTCCAGGGAGGGCCTCGTGTTTGGTAGAACTGGGATTAGTACTTGTTGCGAGTCCAGTTGGCACCAGAGGTTCTTCAGGTTCCATTGCACGGCTCTGAGTCTGATTCTCCCCTGGGGAACCAGTTTCTCCAACGACACCAGGTGCCCTATCAGTCTTTGCCAGTCCTTTGCTCTCCTGGGGCGCCCCGATAGAAACGGGCGAATGATTTCCATGAGATTGTTTATTCTGTCTTCTGAAGGGAAGGCTTTTCCTAGAATGGTATCTAGAGTCATTCCCAAGTACAGTAGGTCATTCTGGTGGATGGGGATAGGTTTGATTTTTCCGGGTTGATCACGATGCCCAGATCCTTGCAAAACTGGAGGAGTTTCATCCCTTGTTCCTCCAAGAGGTCCTTCGAGGAGGAAAGAAGCAACCAGTCGTCCAGGTATCGGATGAGGCGAATGCCTCGTTCGTGAGCCCACACTGAGACAGTCTTGAAGACTCTCGTGAACACCTGGGGCGCTGTTGACAATCCGAAGCAAAGGGTCTTGAATTGCAGGATCTGGGCACCCCATTTCACCCGGAGAAACTTTCGACTCGAGGGCTGGACCGGAATTTGGAAGTAGGCGTCCTTGAGGTCTATGGTCATCATGTAATCTTTCTCCCTCAAGGACAGTAGGACTGACTTCGGAGTGTCCATTTTGAAGTCTGTCTTCTTTATGAACTTGTTGAGAGCCGACAGATCTATAACCGGCCTCCACCCCCTCGTCGCCTTTTCTACCAGGAACAGGCGACTGTAGAAACCCGGGCCTGGGTATAGAATTTCTTCCATGGCGCCCTTCTCCAACATGGAGGACACTTCCTCTTGAAGGGCGGTCTTCTTCAACGGGTCCTTGGGGACCAGCCACTCCGCCCGGCTGGCCGGGATTAGAGGGGGTGGTTCTGCTAAGAACGGTAACCTGTAGCCCTCCAGTACGGACACTGTCCAGGGCTCCACTCCGTGAGCCTTCCATGCTTGCCAAAATAGTCTGAGGCATCCCCCAACCCGAGGCTTGGGCGGGGATAGGGGGCCTCTCACTATCTCCTTCTGGAGGAGCGGCCTGAACGGCCTCTCCTAGAGGCAGAATAACCTGTCCTAAAGGAGGCTGAAGATGCTGGAGCCCCCCCACGGGGGAGCTGAGGCGCTGAGGACCAGGAGGAAGAAGGGGCTTCTCTCCTCGTCAAGCTGGGGGAGGCCTGAGCCGTAGCGGCACTGTCTGAGATGGACCTCTTGTAGGGCGGTCTCCTTGTAGGCGTAGGCCTGGGGGTGCTTAAATCCTTCCTCTTCGACACCTTCTCCATAATGGTCTCTAATTCTTTTAAGGGGAACAAGGAGTCACCCCACAAGGGCAGGCTCCTCATGGCCCGCGCTTCCCTGTCTGGGACCTTTCGGGACACCTTAGCCAGGATGGTGTCTCTCTTGCGGAGTACCCAATTCGCTGTCAAGGCGAGAGACTGGTACGTTAGGAACTTTAGGGTCTTGCCCCCGGAGGTAATAAGTTCCCTCAGGAGGTTCTGCTGTTCCGGGTCCGTGGGGTCAAACGAGGCTTGCACCCCTACTAAGGTGGAAGCCCACCAGTCCAGCCAAGAGGAGACGTGCACCAGGTCCCTCGACATTTCTTCCATCATGGCGGCCTCCGATGGAGAAAAACAAACTGGGGCCGAAGAGGCTCTATCCTCCGAGACGCCCTGACCCAGGATGTCAAGGGAAGGTTCTACTTTGCAGGGGCCTGGTCGACGCCCTTCCGGTACATATACCTTGCCCTGAGCCTTGAGCCCCTGAAGTAATTTTGAAGAACTCTGAGTTTTGGGGGCCTCGGCATTACTAGCCACCACTTTGTCTACGTATTCTTACCCTAGGACAAGATCCCGGGCTAGAGGGAGAGCTAAAGAGGTCTTAGGCTGGGTAGGGGCCTGCATTAACCGTATAAGGCTGGACCTCCAGTAGTCCTCGTCGGTAGCTGCAGGTTCTTCAATTTTATGATGCCTCCTGATAAGGCCAATCATCCTTCTATAGACCGAGTCCTCCGTTGGGGAACCCTCCCTACCGTCAGCCGAGGCCTCGGCTTGAGCCCGGGGAGCCGGGTCACCGGGCACACCCGCCGGACGCCTTGTTCTTGATGCCAGGGGCGCTGCCCTACCGAGGTACTTGACTTCTTCGGCGGAGGCTTCCGCACCAGGGGCGGGGGTTAGCGCAGGCATCGTCGACCCAGCGAGGACTAGCGCTCGCTCAAGGTCTCTGGGGGACGAGGACGCGGTTCCCGTGGGCTGACCCGACAGCGGGAACCGTTCCTTCCGACTCGAAGGCCGCACCAGCTGGGCTGGTTCGGCCAGGCTGCCCGAAAGGAAGCGCGGTTCCCCCCGCTGGGTGGGGTGAACCGGAGGCTTCGCGGTCTTATGCCTGCCTGTAGAGTCCTTCTCGCGAACTTGCCTGCGAGGGTCAAAACCGTGCTTGGAGGGAGGTCTCCTTGGCGAGAACTCCTTGGACCGGCGGTCCGGGGAACAACGTACCTCTGCCTCACGGGGTACGAAGACCCAACCGCCATCCGGTGACCTACTCCTCCTGTATTTTCGTCTTGGAGAGCGGGAGCGTTTCCTGCTGTATCTGGAGCGCGACCTTGAACGGGAACGCCTGCTCCTGGACCGCTCCCTCCAACAGCGATGTTTCCTCCTGCCGTCTTCCCCCGACGAGTAATACTCCTCTGAAGAGCCCGACGACACTGCACTTACCGTACGGCGGGCGGGAGCGGTGACCGCGGGGGACTTCGTGACTCGTTGAGTGCCCGAGGTAGAAGGTTGAAGGAACTCTTCGGGAACTTCCGTGAGCGGGGTTGGGCACGAGATTTGACGCCCAACGCCAGGAAACCAGGGATCCAGGCCCTCTTCCATTCGCAAAGGGGACCTACCTGGTGTCTTCGGAAGCTTCCAACCGAAGGCATCATTCCCCGTAGAACCTAACCTACTCTGGTTGTCGCCGCCTGCCGAAGACCCTGAAACACAGGCCCACGAAGGGGGCGAAGACACAGACACAACGTTACTACCCCACAAGGGGTCATCGGAGGACACGTGCCCCCCCAACACAAGGGCCGAGTCTCCAGACGTACTGCTGGGCTCTTCACTAGCCCGAGAAGGACCCGCAACCCCCACTGCACATTCACTAGATTCTTGGGGAAGATCGCTCGGTTCTTTCCCCACGACAGACTTACCTCGGCCCCTACTCTGGGTAGGGGATGGCGAAACAGAGGCCCCGTCGGACCGTTCACTGGGTGACGGTAGCGGCTAAGTAACACTAGCCTTCCTGGGTGAACGTTTCGACGATTTTCTCTTCTTCGTTCCATAACGTACCCACTGGATATCACTCCAACCTACACACTCGGGGCACGTATCCGATGACGAACAAACCTTTCCCCTACAGGAGGAGCAAAGGGAGTGAGGGTCCACTTCAGGCTTGGAGAGGAACGCTCCACATGATACCGGCTCTAGGCCCAGGACAACGGTGGATTTGCTCCATAATGTACAAACGCAAGACACAGGAACGCAGGGAATCAAGGAATACACTGGGGAAGCACAAGAACACCAGGGATCAGTACACAGGAACCCAAGTTACCACGCAGAAAACACGTGGGACACACACAATGCACACAAAGGATCGATAGAGAACGAGAGCGACGTGGTGTCACGTCGCGACCAGAGAACTTACTGGAGATTTCGACCCAAGCGGTCATCGACCTAGCGCTAAGCCTACCCTCGGGGCACATTCTTTAATGCCGGGGTAGGCCTCCATAGAAAACGGGATTGAGGGTACCCTACAAAACTCTGGTCGGTAGAGAGGAGATTACAGGTAACTCTTAAGAAAGTAGTTCGAGGTAAGTATTCGTGTTGGAACAAACTGAGATTACCAAAAAATTTCTCTTTGCTCAAGGGGTTAACTATTGCACTGTAATTGTTCAGTGGCTACTTTCCTCTTGGTAAGTGTATAAGAAAGACTATTAGATATGGTAAGTGGCTCAAAAATCAAAACCTTGTTCTTTAGTCTTCGGTAGTGTCATAGCCTCTGTACCTTAATCTTCCACTGTCTTGGGGTAGAGTTCTCTTGCTTGAGGGTACACTCATTCACACTATTCTATCTGCTTCCTTATCTCCCTTCCTCACTCAACTATTTTTCTTGTTGGAGTCCTTGGGCTTATAGCATCCTGCAGTTTCAACTAGGGTTGTAGCTTAGCTAGTGATAAAATAATAACAACAACAATAATAATATAGCATTAGGTGATGGATGCCACTTCTAGTCAATTTGCACCAGGAAGAAAGAAAAGCCAAACTTTATACGTAACTTTATTATTAGAAAGTAAAATATTGTACATTAAATATTTTTGGTCAGATTTTGGGAGTTTTCTACAAAAGTCCGGAGGCAAAGCTTCCGCAATATACAGCGTTCATTGCTCGTGAGTATTCTAAAATTCCCGTAGAGGGAAGTATTCTATTCGTCGCCTTGAAAATCGTGTCCGGCCCAACTGGCAACACGGCAGGGTACGGCCGAAAACAGCGGACTTGGTAACTGAATGTGATGGGAGCTCAAGAAAGTTATGTTGCCTTGAACTCAAAATACAGTATTTGACATAAACAAGTTAGTTATAAATATCACCGGAACGGGATATAGACGAGCAAATACTTCTATCCCTTTCCGTCCAGCCGAACTGAATGAGGTGACGTGGGTCTTTGCGTAAGAATTTCTCTCGAAATGTTAATACTTTTTAGATTTTGAGATACCGAAACGAATACTTCTGGAACGGACCGAGGAAAGATACGTTTTTTTCTTTAAGTATAAAGTGTTCATTTCAACAAAGATTCTAAAGCGCAGTTAAGAATCTGACTGATTAAACAAACACCTCGCCATTACTAAAACTATTTCCTCTTTATCGACTTCAATAGTGTTTCATTAACAGCAATGCTGATGGCTACTCTGAATCTTTGTATTTTCGAAGAGAAATGATACAAAATGTTACGGACCGAGTTACAGGCAACAACAGCAACTTCAAGAGGAAACATTCCATGTACAGAACGTTGCTGCTAAATATTGGCCAAAAAAATAAAATGCTAGAAGGCGTAATGATTCATTCAACCAGCCAATGATTTTCCTCAAAGTCACAGAAAATATTTACTGCAGAGTAGAAATAAATACTATGTAATAAGCTTTTGCATTTATGGATGTGGCAACAGCTACTAGTAATGCTACGGTACGTTGAAATAAAGACGAGGACTTAGCAAAGTAACTTAAAGCAATTTATATATATATATTCATTACCTTTTTTGCCTATATACAAATTCTGTGTCCTTCCACAGACACGGAAAAAGATTGTAATACTGAAGTCTCTGCGTGGGATGCAAGAAACACATAACTACAAAGCATATATAATCTTTTCACTGTATACTGCTTGGCGAGAGATATTAGATATACAAAGAACTGTACAAACAACTTAACATAAAATGAAGACGGATAGAGTGGAGTTTAGTATCGCTTCCACCCGAGAAAGGAAGGGTTATCGGGAAGGTATATTCATGCCATTGTTGTAAGTTATAACAATCTAAAAGGGGGCAGTGTAAATATACTAGACGGGTATGACATCTGGCGCTCGGCAAGTATGAGATTAAAAAAACTGTCTGGCTCATTTGGTTTCCTTCACACAGCAGACCGGATTTGAAATCATAGATTCTCTCACGAACCAACAATTAACTCGCGAGTCCGTTCATGTAGACATATGATACATAACTTCTTATACAATAAAATTCTGTCCAAAAAAATTATTTACGATTAAAACAATAACAGCGTCGGTTTGCGTCTGTTCCAACGAAGGGTTGCGAGTTCTTTTGTTATAACTGTTGGATTAAGTCAAAATTTTTTTTTTTTTCATTTGTATGCAATTACTCCATGTAGAAATAAAATGTGTTATTATATGTAAATGACTGATCTTTTTTCAACTGAACCACCATGAAAAAGTGAGATTCATTTAATAGCTTCAAAATGGTTGAGAGAGAGAGAGAGAGAGAGAGAGAGAGAGAAAGAGAGAGAGAGAGAGAGAGAGAGAGAGAGAGAGAGAGATGTGTAGGTCAAGTATATATCGTGGATATTATATGACATATTCGGAGATAATTTGTTTATTTCCCTAATACAAACCTGTAGCTATTTATATTGAAAGTAATATCCAACATAAATAGCAGAAGGTTTTTTAGTATGGGAACAAATATGGCTTCATTTCACATAGGCATAGATTTACATCATCTCAAAAACCCCATTTCAAAGCTTCTCAGGGGGGAGACGTCCCATGTGACGATTCTCAGCCGTTTATGCACGGAACTCAGGTACCACCATTTACATACAGAACTCAGGTACCATACACTCGACACAGAAGCACCTATAGACAAAAACATTAGTGCCATAAAGTCTCGTTCCACGATAGGCTATAGGCCTATACGTTCAAATTGAATACTTTAACTTGACCAGACAACTTATCTGCTTGAATGCCCCACATGTACCGATGATGAAGCCTAAACATTATAAAAGTGGCCATTTCATATTTCATGTCTCGTGAGTCTGTGTTTGTTTAGCTGCTGATAATCCATTTCTTGTTCATCATTGTTCATCACTGAATACAGTACCATACTGTAATCTATACATACTTATTCACAAAATTACAAACTTTCATTACATTGTACCTATCTTTATCAGTATCACCGTACATCTTCATTCTAAAAGAACAATAAAATCTAGACTTTTGTATCAAATATACTGTACAATACTCGCAAGATTCTTAATACAGTATTTCTAGTGATTTTTCTGATAAGATTAATTATAAAAGGTCTTTTTATAAATAAAGAATCCCTTCACTCGAGTGATTGTAACATTCGACTGCCAGATAAAAAATCTATTTTAAATGTTGACTTAAATATTTGAATGTGAGGTTTCTTTAATAATTTTTTCTTCAAATAAACTGAAAGTGTAATTTCAATCATATCCTGCTTTTCAAATTCTCTTCTTTACCGTAGATTGCTAAAAATAATGTTGGCCTTATAGTTATTGTTTCTCTTTTTAGAAAGCGACAAAGTATTTCAAACGCTTTGCCTCTCCGTTCAGAAAGTTGAAGAACTCTGATGGCTACCCATAAAATGTTGAGCTCAGAAGACAACAAAGTACTTCACGAGACCCTTCAAATTTCGCTTCGTTCCGAACGCCTAACAACACGGGGAGTAACACCTAAAATCACAGTGGGTCCACCTTCCTAGCGCAGGTGGTCCGGCCGCTGGTATGTCTGGTTGGCCAGACTCTGGTGGATTGGAGGCTGGAAGCACCTGACGTGCTCCACGGGAAGGTTGTCCGGATCGCTCGTCTTGAGGTACTTGTTCAGGACGGCAAAGATCTGCGAGTTGAGCACCTGGAAACGCCGGATTCTGTCGCACATCCTCTTGAGAGGCTGTGGAAGAGAGAGAGAGGCGGTCAGTGTTAGTGAGTACTAGAAAAAGGTAATCGCTCATTTTGCCACACTCCTTGGCTGTCTATCTATCTTTCTATCATGGCACTTCCCCCCATTTTTGGGAGGTAGCCGACATACAAAAAGAAACAAAAGGGGACTTTTTTCATTCCTCGTTCCTTCTTGCATGACGAAGGACTCTGCTGAAGTGAAACTACGAGAACTATTCCATTTAATGACAATTATTTCAAAACTACAGTTCTTCTAAAAGGTTCTCTAATATTCATAATAATAAATAACAATAACATAATTCAAAACTACAGTTCCCAATGGTTTCTCCTTATGTTAAAGATTATAAGTAACAGCAACAAATTTTAAAATTACAGTTCCCCTACAAAGTTTTCCCTTATGTTTACAATAACAAATAACGAGAAAAAGAAACAATATCAAAATAATATTCCTTGAAGTAAATGCTAAACGTTTTGGCGTCTAGAAACTTGAATACAAAGTACGAGGCAAAACTCACAATGCCTTTA
Source organism: Palaemon carinicauda (assembly GCF_036898095.1). Taxonomy (NCBI): domain Eukaryota; kingdom Metazoa; phylum Arthropoda; class Malacostraca; order Decapoda; family Palaemonidae; genus Palaemon; species Palaemon carinicauda. Next base: position 106,086,723 of record NC_090749.1, read on the forward strand.
ATGGTCTCGTCCTTCCCGTCCACCTTCTGCACCCGCAGGATGTGGTAGCAGAAATCGAGGGCCTCGAATCTTCTCTGCTGCCCCAGGAGAACAATCATGCAGCACCCAGCCCAGTTCAAACCTTCGCCGAAGAGTTGTCTGTAACGGGAAACAGGGAAATGTTTGGTTAAGAGAAACCCGTTTCGTGTTATCGCACGAGGGATTAGAATAAGTTGGTCCCCCAAGATGAAAAAAACTTGCAAATAGATGTTTTGAAAAATAGAATACATATGAATCAAATTGCTCTAAAAAGTCATTTGTTATTTAGAATGAGCTGTAAGAATTCATGATACATAGGTAGGCTAACTCAGTAGTTAGAAAAACCAGCTGATTGGAAAACAATTGAAATTTGGGTATGGGGGAGATTAATGAGTTAGATGCCAAAGTTAATTACTTGAAAACTTTTAAATTTAGGAACCCACTCTTGAAATCAATCTCCTCCTTGTAATAATAATAATAATAATATTAATAACAATAATTATTATGTATGGGATTTACAGCAATTATTACCCGTTTTCCTTAATCACTAGAACGTTTAGGAAAAACTTCAGTATACAATACATAATTTCCAACAAAACGAAAGAAATGCCTTAGGGTTCAGCAAAACTTACTCGACGGTGAAATTGTTAGCACCAACAGGGATACACATGACAAACTGCAATGCCGACCACAGCCGGTGGAACTCTGTGCATTCGTCGACGTTCATGACGCCGTTGGCCGGAGGGGACCCCTGCCAAATGGGGTCTTCTAGGAAGGAGTGAATTCTGGTTAATATGACCTGAAATAGAAGAGAGGAAATGGCCATTTAGGGGAGATTGACCTGTGTTAAAATTGTCAATATTATTTGTACAGCAGTAGTAAGAAATAGGAGAGAGAGAGAGAGAGAGAGAGAGAGAGAGAGAGAGAGAGAGAGAGAGAGAGAGAGAGAGAGAGAGAGAGAGAGAGAGAGAGAGAGAGCTATCTTTTCACACTTACCTCAAATATCGACAGGCCGCAACACAGACGTTCTCTCGTCAAGAGATCCCCTTCCCTTGCGATCATGGCTTGCTACGGGAGGAAAAAAAAATGACAGTTTTAATCTAAATTCACTACAACTAATACTTTTTCAACATTTTCATGTAACTATTGAGTGCTACATATAGATGCTCTATTCAGCTTTTCAGCCTCATTTTCAGTTTCTTTTTATGTTTATTTCCTTGTTAGTTATGATACGAAACATCTACATAAGTAGTATAGTAATTTTAATAATTTTAGTCATAATAATAATCATAACTTTAATCATTTTATTAATACACTTCCTGTAGCCACCACTATTCTAAAATGTGCCAAAGCTTTTCCTCTATGTTGATAAAAACTTCATAGATTTACTTTCAATTAAAGTTTCTCTGTTCGCAAGATGGCAGAACAACTTAATATGGAACAAACATCCGCGACACTGATAGTGACTGTCATGGCTGGGATCACCGGCGGGCGAGTTAAAAATCACAGTTACAACTCCAAGTTTCTTACTTGGGCGTCACAAGCCAAGAGGAAACCTCACCTTAGCGGTTCCAAGTCTCTCAATGTTGGAGACGATTTGGAGGGGGGCGTACTTTGACTCCAGTCGCTTCTGCTTGGTCTCTGGCTTCTCCCCCTCTGCAAAACAACAATGGACGGTTATTAAAACTTCTGTCTAATTGGATGTTAGAACAAATATAGCGATCCTTCGCGTATCCACACTAGCCCAAAACGTGACACATTTGATCTCAAGTTATCGTCCATGACCACAGTGAATGGGAAATTGTAAACATGAGCGGACCTATAGTCCATTTCTTTTAGCGAGGCATATTTGCACCGACTCGCAACGGTGCCCTTTTAGCTCGGAAAAGTTTCCTGATCGCTGATTGGTTGGACAAGATAATTCTAACCAATCAGCAATCAGGAAACTTTTCCAAGCTAAAAGGGCACCGCTACGAGTCGGTGCAAATATGACTCGCTAAACGAAATTGACTATAGTGAATATCAATCGGTCTCTCAATGTTTTACTTGATGAAATTAGATGTATTTGTATCTTGTTTTTAAATACAATCAGTATTGACTATAGCACAGTAATAAAAGTGTTAATGTAAGGATCGGAAACGTGGACCCTAAGAAGAGAGGAAGCAGAGCTTGAGAGAACAGAGATTAGAATGCTAAGGGTAATTATATGAATATCACTATTTGATAGATTGGAAAGTGATGTAGAATGAGAGGCGTAGTAAAGAAAAATGGCAGGCGTAGTAAAGAAGAACAGCAGGTGTAGTAAAGATCACAGAGGTGATAATGTCACGACTGAGATGGTGTGGACACGTGATGAGGATGGATGGTGGGGAGGGAGTGACGCAGGCTTGGGAGGAACCTGTTGAAGAGAGAAGATCGAGCGGGAGGCTGAGAATTAGATGGCGAGATAAGGTGAAGGATGATATGGAAATTTGGCATTGGAGAGGGCGCATCAGGCAACCGACCCCTTAACCCTTTTACCACCAAAGTACGTACTGGTACGTTTCACAAAACTCATCCCTTTACCCCCATGGACGGACTGGTACGTCCTTGCAAAAATTTTTTTTTTTTTTGCATATTTTTGATAACTTTATGAGAAACTTCAGGCATTTTCCAAAACAATGAGACCAACCTGACCACTCTATGACAAAAATTAAGGCTGTTAGAGCAATTTAAAAAATATATATTGTAAAATGTACTTGAACAAAAAAATCGCCTGGGGGTTAAGGGTTGGAAAGTTCCAAATAGCTTGGGGGCAAAAGGGTTAATGTAGGGATGACGGTGGAAGAAAAGACATTAAATGATAAACAACTATATTCATTTTATTCTATGTATTATTTTCAACTAGGTTTATGTTTACATAGGCACTTCATTCTTATCTACAACCCCCTCCGAGAACTAGTACAGAAATGAGAGGGATTTTTATATCCGTGCTATGAAACTTATCTCAGAATAAAGGCTCGATTTAAACCATGTTTCTAAATCACCAAAGTATATTTGAAACTTCATTTGATCATATCAAAATCAAGGTATAAAGATCTTGTAATCATGTTATAGGTGGAACTTAGGAGAGGATTGAGATAAGAACTTCGACAGTGTTTAGACAAAATACCCTGAAAATGGCTGTCTGCTAAAGAAGGTGATGAATGCAAGAGTTGATGGGAGAAGTACAAGAGGAAGGCCAAGGTTTGGGTGGATGGATGGAGTGAAGAAAGCTCTGGGTGATACAAGGATAGATGGGAGAGAGGCAAGAGTGTGTGCTAGAAATAGGAATGAATGGCAAGCGATTGTGACGCAGTTCCGGTAGGCTCTGCTGCTGCCTCCGATGCCTTAGATGACCGCGGAGGTAGCAGCAGTAGGGGATTCAGCATTATGAAGCTTCATCTGTGGTGGATAACGGGGGAGGGTGGGCTGTGGCACCCTAGCAGTACCAGCTGAACTCAGTTGAGTCCCTTGTTAGGCTGGGAGGAACGTAGAGAGTAGAGGTCCCCTTTTTTGGTTTTTGTTTCATTTGTTGATGTCGGCTACCCCCCAAAATTGGGGGAAGTGCCTTGGTATATGTATGTATGTACCCTGAAAAACACTGAGCACAGCGTACAGTGAGTTGTACATGGTATGATGTTAACATTGTTATTATTATAAGTAATAAGCAAGCTACAACCCTAGTTGGAAAAGCAGGATACTATAAGCCAAAGGGCTCCTACAGGGAAAAGTAGCCCAGTGAGGAAAGGAAATGACAAAATAAACTACATGAGAAGTAATGAATAATGAATAAAGTATATAAAATATCTTAAGGTCAGTAACAAAGTTAACCCTTTTACCCCCAAAGGACATACTGGTACATTTCACAAAACTCATCCCTTTACCCCCATGGACGTACTGGTACGTCCTTGCAAAAAACTGCTATTTACATTTTTTTTGGGCATATTTTTGATAACTTTTTGAGAAACTTCAGGCATTTTCCAAAAGAATGAAACCAACCTGACCTCTCTATGACAAAAATTAAGGTTGTTAGAGCAATTTAAAAAATATATATAGCAAAATGTGCTTGAAAATAAAAATAACCCCTGGGGGTTAAGGGTTGGAAAGTTCCAAATAGCCTGGGGGTAAAAGGGTTAAAATAGATCTCTTATATATAAACTATGAAGAGAGACTTATGTCAGCCTGTTCAACATAAAAAAAAAAACTCACTAGAAGTTTGAACTTCTCAAGTTCCACCAATTTAACTGCCTGACTATGATCATTCCACAATTTGGTCACAGCTGGAATAAAACTTATGGAATACTGTGTAGTGTCGAGCCTTAAAATAGAAGTTCAACAACTTTGATTACCTTTGCAGTAAGGTCGGGGCAAAATATTCTGGAAGGGAGCAGCCTGGAGCAAATCGCAGACTTCTTCCTGCGTCAGCGATTGCTCGACGAGCAGGCAGAAGAGCAGGGCGTTGCCCAGCTCGCGGAAATGGTGGAACAAGTCCGTCCTGGCGTCCGGGTACTGGACGATGTCGTTCAGCTGGGCGTGGTAATACCCGAGGACACCTACGGGAAATAAAATAGATATTAGCGGGCGTAATGATTTAATAAGGAATAATCAGAGTACTGTAAATCATTTATGTATATTTAAATAAACCATTTTCAGAATACATATAAAACAAGATGGCCGTTCGTACAATTGTATAGCTGATACAAAAAGAGAGAGAGAGAGAGAGAGAGAGAGAGAGAGAGAGAGAGAGAGAGAGAGAGAGAGAGAGAGAGAGAGAGAGAGAGAGAACCATTTTCAGAATACATAAAAAACAAGATGGCCTTTCGTACAATTATATATCTGATACAATGATACAGTACAGAGAGAGAGAGAGAGAGAGAGAGAGAGAGAGAGAGAGAGAGAGAGAGAGAGAGAGAGAGAGAGAGAGGAGAGAGAGAGAGAGAGAGAACCATTATAAGAATACCTAAAAAAACAAGATGGCCGTTCGTATAATTATATAGCTGATACAATGAGAGAGAGAGAGAGAGAGAGAGAGAGAGAGAGAGAGAGAGAGAGAGAGAGAGAGAGAGACCCCCTGGATCTAAGGACTGTTTATTCATCATGTTTAAATCTAAGTTTGCAGGTAAATATACTTTAAAATCTTCATCACAAAATCACTTAAAAACAAATGACAACAACTTGAAAAACTACGAAGACGACAGTAGTCCAAAAAAACCACGTACGTACCTGGCGAGCCATAGTCCAAAAAAACCACGTACGTACCTGGCGAGCCATAGTCGTATCTGGGCAACTTGCACTGTTTGGGCATTGCCTGCAACAAGGTTTTCGTGAACTGGTGGATATTCCCCTGGATCAGAGAACGGATGATCTCTAGGAGCTCTTGCATCACCACGGCGATGCCCTGGTAGCCAAGAACCCGGACTATCGACCGCAGGTGGGGCGGTCCAAGAAAACCTACGGAGAGCAAGAAGTTTAGGTAATTTGGTCATGTCAAGATGAATAGTATATTGGGAGGAGAGTGATGGAAATGGAGGTACAGAGAACGAGACGGAGAGGGAGAGTTCCGTTTTACAATTTCTAAAACTCAGTATGGTTAGTATACAGTACAGTATATTGGGAGGAGAGTGATGGAAATGGAGGTACAGGGAACGAGAAGGAGAGGGAGACCAAAGCGAAGGTGGGTGGACTGTATCAAGGATGACCTTCGATCAAAGGGATTAACCGGTGATGAAGTGTGGGACAGAGGTAGATGGAGAACGCTGGCCAGAAAACATCGACCACACAAAAAAGTGGGAAAAGAGGCAGACAAAGAAGAAGAAGAAGACTGTATTGTGAGCGTATATACTATCTAATCAAGCAATTGATTCACATATATCTATTCAAGAAATTGATTCACATATTCGATAAGTTGGTCTATTGAGAAATAAATAAAACATGATACACGGTACTTTAAGAGCTGAATGAGTTCTGGAATGATTTAACTAGGTGTGTAGAAGGACTGGGTAGAAGGAATTATGTAGTTGTTATGGGTGACTTAAATGCTAGAGTGGGTGCTGGAGAGGTAGAAGGTGTCATTGGGAAGTATGGCGTACCAGGTGAAAATGAGAGTGGTGAGAGATTGGTAGATATGTGTTGAACAAGAGATGGTAATAAGTGCTAGCTTTTTTAAAAAGAAAGATAAAAATAAGTATACATGGGTAAGAGTGGCAAATGGAAGAGTAGTAGAAAGGGCATTAATGGATTATGTGTTGATAACTAAAAGAATGTTTGGAAGATTGAAAGACGTGCACGTGTTTAGGGGTATGGCTAACGGTATGTCTGATCATTTTTTGGTGGAAGGAAAGTTAGTTGTAGCAAAAGAATGGGGGAATAGAGTAGGTGGATGTAAAAGGGAGCTAGTGAGGGTTGAAGAGCTAATAAAACCGGGGGTAAAAAGTAAATATCAGGAAAGGTTGAAAATGGCATATGACGAGGTGAGAGTAAGAGAAACTGGTAATTTAGAGGAGGAGTGGAAGTTAGCAAAAGAAAATTTTGTTGGGATTGCAAGTGATGTATGTGGCAAGAAGGTTGTTGGAGGCAGCATGAGGAAGGGCAGTGAATGGTGGAATGAAGGAGTGAAGGTAGGGGTGGAAGAGAAAAAGAGGGCTTTTGAAGAATGGCTGCAGAGTAATAGTATAGAGAAGTATGAAAAATATAGAGAGAAAAAGGTGGAAGTAAAGCGCAAGGTACGTGAGGCAAAGAGGGCAGCTGACCTGAGGTGGGGTCAGGGACTGGGTCAGTCATATGAAGAGAATAAGAAGAAGTTTTGGAAAGAAGTGAAGAGAGTAAGAAAGGCCGGCGCAAGAATTGAAGAGACAGTGAAAGATGGAAATGGAAGGTTGTTAAAAGGAGAGGAGGCAAGGAAAAGGTGGGCGGAATATTTTGAAAGTTTGCTGAATGTTGAGGATGATAGGGAGGCAGATATAATTGCTGTTCCAGGTGTTGAGATGCCAGTGATGGGAGATGAGAATGAGAGAGAGATTACTATAGAGGAAGTGAGGAGAGCACTAGATGAAACGAGAGTAGGAAAAGCATCTGGTATGGATGGTGTGAAAGCTGAGATGTTGAAGGAAGGGGGTGTGACTGTACTTGAATGGTTGATGAGATTGTTTAATGTGTGTTTTGTGTTGTCAATGGTACCAGTAGATTGGGTCTGTGCATGTATTGTACCACTATATAAGGGTAAGGGAGATGTGCATGAGTGTTGTAATTCAAGAGGTATTAGTTTGTTGAGTGTAGTTGGAAAAGTGTATGGTAGAGTACTGATTAATAGGATTAAGGATAAAACAGAGAATGCAATCTTGGAAGTACAGGGTGGTTTTAGAAGAGGTAGGGGTTGTATGAATCAGATTTTTACAGTTAGGCAGATATGCGAGAAATATTTAGCAAAAGGTAAGGAGGTGTATGTTGCGTTTATGGATCTGGAGAAAGCATATGATAGAGTTGATAGGGAAGCAATGTGGAATGTGATGAGGTTATATGGAGTTGGTGGAAGGTTGTTGCAAGCAGTGAAAGGTTTCTACAAAGGTAGTAAAGCATGTGTTAGAATAGGAAATGAAGTGAGCGATTGGTTTCCGGTGAGAGTGGGGCTGAGACAGGGATGTGTGATGTCGCCGTGGTTGTTTAACTTGTATGTTGATGGAGTGGTGAGAGAGGTGAATGCTCGAGTGCTTGGACGAGGATTAAAACTGGTAGACGAGAATGATCATGAATGGGAGGTAAATCAGTTGTTGTTTGCGGATGATACTGTACTGGTAGCAGACACAGAAGAGAAGCTTGACCGACTAGTGACAGAATTTGGAAGGGTGTGTGAGAGAAGGAAGTTGAGAGTTAATGTGGGTAAGAGTAAGGTTATGAGATGTACGAGAAGGGAAGGTGGTGCAAGGTTGAATGTCATGTTGAATGGAGAGTTACTTGAGGAGGTGAATCAGTTTAAGTACTTGGGGTCTGTTGTTGCAGCAAATGGTGGAGTGGAAGCAGATGTACGTCAGAGAGTCAATGAAGGTTGCAAAGTGTTGGGGGCAGTTAAGGGAGTAGTAAAAAATAGAGGGTTGGGCATGAATGTAAAGAGAGTTCTATATGAGAAAGTGATTCTACCAACTGTGATGTATGGATCGGAGTTGTGGGGAATGAAAGTGATGGAGAGACAGAAATTGAATGTGTTTGAGATGAAGTGTCTGAGGAGTATGGCTGGTGTATCTCGAGTAGATAGGGTTAGGAACGAAGAGGTGAGGGTGAGAACGGGTGTAAGAAATGAGTTAGCGGCTAGAGTGGATATGAATGTGTTGAGGTGGTTTGGCCATGTTGAGAGAATGGAAAATGGCTGTCTGCTAAAGAAGGTGATGAATGCAAGAGTTGATGGGAGAAGTACAAGAGGAAGGCCAAGGTTTGGGTGGATGGATGGTGTGAAGAAAGCTCTGGGTTATAGGAGGATAGATGTGAGAGAGGCAAGAGAGCGTGCTAGAAATAGGAATGAATGGCGAGCGATTGTGACGCAGTTCCGGTAGGCCCTGCTGCTTCCTCCGGTGCCTTAGATGACCGCGGAGGTAGGAGCAGTAGCGGACTCAGCAGTATGAAGCTTCACCTGTGGTGGAAATGTGGGAGGTTGGGCTGTGGCACCCTAGCAGTACCAGCTGAACTCGGCTGAGTCCTTGGTAAGGCTGGAGGAACGTAGAGAGTAGAGGTCCCCTATTTTGTTTTGTTTCTTGTTGATGTCGGCTACCCCCCAAAATTGGGGGAAGTGCCTTTGGTATATGTATGTATGTACACGGTACTTTAACCCTTTTACCCCCAAAGGACGTACTGGTACGTTTCACAAAACTCATCCCTTTACCCCCATGGACGTACCGGTATGTCCTTGCAAAAAACTGCTATTTAAATTTCTTTTTGCATATTTTAGATAATTCTTTGAGAAATTTCAGGCATTTTCCAAGAGAATGAGACCAACCTGACCTCTCTATGACAAAAATTAAGGCTGTTAGAGCAATTTAAAAAAGTATACTGCAAAATGTGCTTGAAAAAAAAAATAACCCCTGGGGTTAAGGGTTGGAAAGTTCCAAATAGCCTGGGGGTAAAAGGGTTAAACAGTATAGTGTTTGTCTATACATCGTGTAATCAAGAGAAAGATTTGTAAACTGGATGTGTTGGTGTCCTGTGAAATCTAAAGATAATAATCAAGTTATCATGTTAACGGCACATTACAGTATACTGTACAATATGCAGTATTGCATTTGCATATACACCATCTAGTCAATAAAAAGATTCATAAACTCAATGCATTGGTATTGGTGTCCAAAAAGATATATCGAAAATGATAACTTCAAAGTTAATGAATACTTTCTTGTACTGTCATCACAATGCATCGCTAGAATGACTAAACGCAATGGTATTATTCTACACAATTCATTCCCAAAGAACTACATCCAGCTGTCAAGAAATAAAACTAAAGTAATCAGCTGTTTTATCTTTATCAACAAACACAGCAGATAGAAATGCTGTTTCTGTTATACATAACAATCAACGCATAACCAGTGTAATATTTGTATATCGACAAAGTATCCAGAAAAAAGCTATGGTGTGTCCATTGGTTTTGAAAAAATGATTGATAATCTTCCGTCCTCTTCTTTCCCAATGTTATCCCTACATTAAAGGGTCGTTTGCCTGTTGCACCCTCTCCAATGCCTTCTATCAAAGACATCCTCTTCCACCAAACCTCTTCTCTCCATATCATCCTTCACCTTCTCTCACCATCTAATTCTCCGACTCCCTCTCGATCTTATCCCCTTAACAGTTCCTCCCAAGGACCCCTCACTCCCTCTCCACCATCCATCCTCAACACATGACCACAACATCTCAGTCGCGTTACACTCGCTACCTCCGTAATTTTTGTTACGCCTGTCATTCTTCTTATTAAAAAAAAAGGTTCAATTTGTGTACCTCAAAAAATGGAAGAAAAGTCATGGAAACAAAATAAAAGAAGACCTACCACATGGATTTTTTTCTGGAATAGAAGAGCGAAGAGAACTCATCCAAGGGAAAAATCAACATAAAATGAATACAGATGAAAAATAAAATAATACAGCAATATAGACAATGAATCAATCAGAATTCATTCATTTACCCAGGCATTTAAAAATTCAATCCATCAGATATTTCCTGGACGGTGATAAAACAACAGGCAAACTTTATTATTTTGAAGATTCAAAGTAATAGGAAGCCGAAATGTTTGACTATTTTTATCATGCGACCAAATTAAGTCAATTGTCGAGGCAATTCTCCAAGACTTATTTTGTTACACTGGCCTTATGCACGCTTTTTTTCACGAGTAAGTCGTACATTTTCACATAACCTTTCTTGGCATAAGTTTTGTTAAAGTATCCTTCCTTTTACTTCAATTTTAAGTTAATGATATAGGGTACAATGGCTTAGCGTTTATAGTGTATGTCCATGAATTTAGGAGAGTCAAGTCTGTATTCCCATCAATGCTATGTAAGTAGCTTAAGAAGTGAAGGCGATCCTGCGCACCCATATTCTGTTCCACACGTAACCTCTATTTCTCGTTCTGTGTTGTCCCTTAAGTCAATGTTTGTTATCTTCCCTTGGCAAATGTACGCAATCGCATTTACAATCCGAGTACATCTGATTAACCCTTTTACCCCCAGGCTATTTGGAACTTTCCAACCCTTAGCCCCCAGGCGTCTTTTTTCTTTCAAGCACATTTTGCAATATATATCTTTTAAATTGCTCTAACAGCCTTAGTATTCGTCATAGAGAGGTCAGGTTGGTCTCATTCTTTTGGAAAATGCATGAAGTTTCTCATAAAGTTATCAAAAATATGCAAAAAAAATGTAAACAGCAGTTTTTTCCAAGGTCGTACCAGTACGTCCATGGGGGTAAAGGGATGAGTTTTGTGAAACGTACCAGTACATCCATTGGGGGTAAAAAGGGTTAACGTAAATGAGAAACAAATAATATTCTACTACAAAGTAATTTGTGTTTTTCTGAATAGTTCGTCACGAGAAAAATGATGATTCACCTTTATAAAAAACTAGATCAAGAGAGTAACTAGATTTTAGAAGGCAAGTGGGTCTGGATATGGGGGGGGGGGGGGGAGAGGCCTTACAGACTTAGTTGAACTTCATTTCAACAAGACAAAAAAAAGTCACGGAATTATCCAAAACTCAATTCCCGCTCAAACTCAATTCTTATTAATAAAACTCAAATAAATCTGAACTTCAATTAGTTCATTATGCATGTTGCATAAGATTTTTCATAACTCTGACCATCCTTTACATTCAGATCTCCCTGGACAATTCCATCCTGTTCGTAATATTAGGCAGGCAGTTAATTCTAATAGCCAGGCCTTCTCCATCATGAGGCTCAATACTACACAGTATTCTAGAAGTTTTATTCCAGCTGTTACCAAGTTGTGGAATGATCTTCCTAATCGGGTAGTTGAATCAGTAGAACTTCAAAAGTTCAAAGTTACAGCAAATGTTTTTATGTTGAACAGGCTGACATGAGTCTTTTTATAGTTTATATATGACATCTATTTTGACGTTGTTACTGTTTTTGGAATCATTTATTGTTAATTTGTTCTCATCTTTTATTTATATCCTTATTTCCTTTCCTCACTGGGCTATTTTTCCCTATTGGAGTCCTAGGGCTTATAGCATACTTGCTTTTCCAACTAGGGTTGTAGCTTGGCTAGTAATAATAATAATAATAATAACTATATTTTAACTAATAAAAATTCAATTCCAATTCTAAAACACTAAATTCTAACCCAAAACTCAATTCCAACTAAACACTCAATTATAACCCAAAACTCAAATCCAACTCCAAACCCAATTCCTGCTCAAATTCTTATTCATAAAACTCAAATCCAACTCCAAACCCTCCCGCTCAAAAAATTTTTTTATTCATAAAACTTAAATCCAACTCAAGTAAATTTCAATTAATAAAAATTAAATTCCAACTCTAAAAACTCAATTCTAATCCAAAACTCAATTCCAACTCAAAACCCAATTCTTCCTCGAATTTAATTCTTATTCATAAAATTCAAATCGAACTAAACTCAACTTCAAACAATGAAAACTAATTCAAAATCTAAAAAAACTCAATTCCAATCTAAAAATAAATTTTAACCCAAAATTCAATTCCTAACTCAAAAAAAACACATTCCCAATTCAAAAACTCAATTTCAACTCACCTGAATACTGAGAGTATATTGTTGAATAGGCAACGTTCAAAGCCTTGCTGCCCCAAACCATGTACGGGGCCACGTTGGGAGGCTTGTCCCGCTGCACGGCCTGCGCAAAGGTTGTCACGGCGGCCTTCACGAACCTGCAAATCCGAGTCTAGGATTAACGCGTTTAACAAGATCACAGTCATGATATAGTTACCTTCGCCAAGGTGGTTATATTTTCACCTCTCTCTGTTTGTTACTTTGTCACCAGCCGAACTCAAAACAATACGGATGAATTTAGATGAAAATTTCAGGATAAATCTGGTTTTTATGATACATTTCCCTTTTTAATGTTAACTGTGCACGATCAAGAGAGAATAACTATGAATTGTTATACAAAATGTTAACAATTACTGAAAATTAACAATTAAAATAGAACAGTTTAAAAAAAAAGGGTTTCAGAGATTTGCCAAACAATTAGGATGAGTCACACATTTTATCGAATTGCTTCATTTTCTTTGTTATTTTATGATAATGGACGACATATGTATACCAATTCAATCTTATTTCATATAAGGTATTTCCCTCTTAATCATACACAGCTCTCTCTCTCTCTCTCTCTCTCTCATATCTCTTGAAGCCGGGAGTTGAGAAGGCAGTGAAAAAATATTGAGAAAGAGCAGAGATAGATTACTATCAAACAAATATGTCTCCTTATTAGGTAAGACAACAGGCTCATGATTGGTACCATAATGTTTGAAATACTCTATACAATGGAAACACAGTCAATGACAAGAAAACAAGATTCAGTATAGGTGGGAATGTAGAATGGAGAGATTCATCGCCACAGTAAAGCGCAGACGTGGCGCGACACTAAGCTGTGCCCGTTACGACACTCGGGGAAAGCAGACGACATGATCTTCGCTCACGACTTGCAAAACTTTCTACAAACTTTTTTTTTATGGTGAGCAATGAGGTCGTATGAAAGGCTGCTCATGTTCACATTTTGTGACGTAAATAACAAAAGAATAAAAATAAAAATCGACTGAAAGTTGCATTATAAATTGTAGCTACATGGACGAATACAGATTAAATAGTTTCCTGCTTAGCAAGATTATATCAATTTATTCGTAAGATTATCCCTCTATTCTTTAAACTGAATACTGAAACTGCGAGTCTTAGTTTATCTTGAAGTTTATGTTCTCAAATAAAGACTTACTGTATATCAATAAAATGACTTGAAAAAAGACAAATTTAGGAAGCTGGTAATTGTTCATTACTTCTCTGTAGTTTTTTATTTTTTTGTTTCCTTTCCTCCCTGGACTACTTTTACCCTTATAGGGCTTATAGTATCCTGTCCTTCCAACTAGGGTTGTAGCTTAGCTAGAAATAATAATAATAATAATCTGATGAAAAGTAGAAAGTAAAAAAAGCAATTTATCTCAGTCGAGTGGAAGGCTAGAAGAACGTTCGGTACCTCCAGCAACGTGACTTACAGATTACCGAAAAAATATGGCGTTGGCTTACCTGTTGGTGGCTGCATTGTAGCAATAGTTCGGAAGGAAGTCGTAGTTCAGCTCCCAGAAGACGTGGAGGGTCGTCCGCCCGTACGGAGCCAGGACGTTGTGGTTGGCCTCGCGGAGCTGCGCGTCGAAGTCGTCCAGCACCAGCAGCTGACTCAGCAGTTTGTGCGTCTGTCTGTTGACTTCGATCAGGCCCTCGAGTTCCTGGAACAAAGGGATACCTTTAGATTCCTGTGTACAGAAGACACTCACCAGCACAGTTTCTAACCCCTGACATACAATGCATCAATTGTCCCCTATTTTGACCAAACTCCTGGGCGACCTAAATATTACAGAAGGCCCACTAGCAACCAATTTAATTTTCTAATACATACTGCACTATTCAACTCATATGGCTCATCAATAGACCATCTTAATATCACTGAAGGCTCACCAGTAACAAATTAACCCACTAACACATGCTGCATTATTCAGGCCCTGACAAGAAATCAGTTCCACTTCTAGGCTAAACTGGGCTTGAAGCTCAGAAAGGCGTGAGAATAAAGAGTTATAGAGTACTGACTTTACTAATCTCTCTCTCATCTATAAGTACACAGTATTCTAGATGTTCTATTCCAGCTGTGACCAGATTGTGGAATAACCTTCCCGACTCTGCAGTTGGATTGGCGGAACTTTTAAAAGTTCATACCTTTTGTAAACGCTTTTCCCCTCAGCATGTTGACATCAGTCAATTTATAATAAAGTTTATACAGTATATGACTTACCTATGTTAACAATGCTACAGATCTTCGAATATTTCATACATTTCAAGCATTACGTGTATAGTTTACTGTACTTGCTATTCCCTTATTATCTTTCCTCACTGGGATACTGTTCCTATTGGAGACCTTGGGTTTATAGCATCCTGGTTTTCCAACACGGGTTGTAGCTATTAATAATAATGATAATAATAAGGGAGTAGTAAAAAATAGAGGGTTGGGCATGAATGTAAAGAGAGTTCTGTATGAGAAAGTGATTGTACCAACTGTGATGTATGGATCGGAGTTGTGGGGAATGAAAGTGACGGAGAGACAGAAATTGAATGTGTTTGAGATGAAGTGTCTAAGGAGTATGGCTGGTGTATCTCGACTAGATAGGGTTAGGAACGAAGTAGTGAGGGTGAGAACGGGTGTAAGAAATGATTTAGCAGCTAAAGTGGATATGAATGTGTTGAGGTGGTTTAGCCATGTTGAGAGAATGGAAAATGGCTGTCTGCTAAAGAAGGTGATGAATGCAAGAGTTGATGGGAGAAGTACAAGAGGAAGGCCAAGGTTTGGGTGGATGGATGGAGTGAGAGAAGCTCTGGGTGATAGGAGGATGGATGTGAGAGAGGCAAGAGAGCGTGCTAGAAATAGGAATGAATGGCGAGCGATTGTGACGCAGTTCCGGTAGGCCCTGCTGCTTCCTCCAGTGCCTTGGATGACCCAGTAGGGGAATCAGCATTATGAAGCTTCATCTGTGGTGGATAATGGGGGAGGGTGGGCTGTGGGGCACCCCTAGCAGTACCAGCCAAACTCGGTTGAGTCCCTTGTCAGGCTGGGAGGAACGTAGAGAGATGTCCCCTTATTTGTTTCATTTGTTTGATGTCGGCTACCCCCAAAAATTGGGGGAAGTGCATTGGTATATGTATGTATGTATTAATTTTTAATTGTTTGTTTATTGTTTATCATTTATTAGTTATCAATCATTATTAATTATTATTGTTGTTATCTTTATAAATGAAAGATCTATTCAGATGCTGTTACTGTTCTTAAAATATTTTATTTTAATTATTCATTAATTGTAGTTAATTTATTTCCTTGTTTCCTTTTCTCATATTGCTATTTTTCCCTGTTGGAGCCCTTGGGTTTATAGCATCCTGCTTTTCCAACAAGGGTTGTAGGTTAGCTAATAATGATGATGATGATGATGATGATGATGATGATGATGATGATGATGATGATAATAATAGTAGTAATAATAATAATGATAATAGTAATAATAATAATAATACTAATACTAAAAATAATAATGATTTCTGACATCTTGAAAACACAGAAACACAAAAGCTATGAAAACAAACACGTCTCGATATCACTGGTGCTAGAAAAGGAATTAGGGAAGAAGCGTGGGTAGTGGTAGGGGTGGGGTAGTCGTAGTAGCGGGCAGTAATTGGATGTAGAACGGCACCTAGTAGTATCGGGGGATATTGAGGAAGGAGAGGATTAATTGGTAAGGGACCTCTGGTCGTGGTTCTAACACGCGCCAGTTACTATACCGACACTCTATTAGAGTGAGCGAGCTGTGTATATTCCTGGCATTCCATGCAACTTTTTCTCTGGTATATTTAGCAGTATTTATAACTTAGAAATGGTGCTATAAGGAGCATTTCACGGACCCACACAGGTCGAGCCCAGAAATAATAATAACAACGATAATAATAATGGATCATCCAAAACGTACGAATAAGTGGAAGGCCTTAAAAACGGAACAGTTACTCACCACAACCGAGGTTATGTCGGCACCCTCGAACCTCGCGATGGCAACCTCCAGCGACTTGTGCATGGAGGAGTTGATGCGCTGACAGATCAGCTTGTTCAGGTCGATGCTGCGGCCGAGGAGCTGGACGTGACGCTGTTTCAGCAGGGTCTCGTACCTTTCGGAGAATGGAGCGAAGTAGTATTTAGTTTTGAATAATTGCTTTGAAAATGTTATTTTCCTTAGTAAAATAAATTTTTGAATATACTTACCCGATGATCATGTAGCTGTCAACTCTGTTGCCCGACAGAAATCTAAGGTCGGGATACGCCAGCGATCGCCATACAGGTGGGGGTGTACACAACAGCGCCATCTGTGAGCAGGTACTCAAGTACTTCTTGTCAACAAGAACTCAATTTTCTCCTCGGTCCACTGGTTCTCTATGGGGAGGAAGGGAGGGTCCTTAAATTCATGATCATCGGGTAAGTATATTCAAAAATTTATTTTACTAAGGAAAATAAAATTTTTCAATATTAATCTTACCCGATGATCATGTAGCTGATTCACACCCAGGGTGGTGGGTGGAGACCAGCATACATGTTAACATTAGAAGCTAAGTATCCCGTATCTCATTTTAGCAGTTATTCAAAATAACAAACATAAAATAAATAAGTACCTGGTAAGGAAGTCGACTTGAACCATTACTCTGCCTTTTTAAGTACGTCTTCCTTACTGAGCCTAGCGATCCTCTTAGGATGCTGAGCGACTCCTAGGTGCTGAAGTATGAAGGGCTGCAACCCATACTAAAGGACCTCATCACAACCTCTAATCTAGGCGCTTCTCAAGAAAGAATTTGACCACCCGCCAAATCAACCAGGATGCGGAAGGCTTCTTAGCCTTCCGGACAACCCAAAAATATTTCAAGAGAAAGATTAAAAAGGTTCTGGAATTAGGGAATTGTAGTGGTGGAGCCCCCACCACTACTGCACTCGTTGCTACGAATGGTCCCAGAGTGTAGCAGTTCTCGTAAAGAGACTGGACATTCTTAAGATAAAAGACGCGAACACTGATTAGCTTTTCCAAAAGGTTGCGTCGAATATATTTTGCAGAGATCTATTTTGTTTAAAGGTCACGGAAGTTGTGACAGCTCTAACTTCGTGTGTCCTTACCTTCAGCCAAGCTTGGTCTTCCTCATTCAGAAGGGAATGAGCTTCTCGTATTAACAGTCTGAAAATAATAGGATAAAGAATTCTCTGACATAGGCAAAGATGAATTCTTAACTGAACACCATAAAGCTTCAGACGGGCCTCGTAAAGGTTTTTAAAATAGAACTTAAGAGCTCTTACAGGACATAATACTCTTTCTAGTTCATTTCCAACCATACGATAAGTTTGGAATATCGAACGATATTGGTCAAGGCCGAGAAGGCAGCTCGTGTTTGGCTAGAAAACCAAGATGTAGAACATGTAGCCGTTTCGGATGAAAATCCGATGTTCTTGCTGAAGGCATGAATCTCACTGACTCTTTTAGCTGTGGTTAAGCATATCAGGAAAAGAGTCTTAAAGGTGAGATCTTTCAGGGAGGCTGATTGAAGTGGTTCGAACCTGTCTAACATAAGGAATCTTAGAACCACGTCTAAATTCCAACCAGGTGTAACCAAACGACGCTCCTTCGTGGTCTCAAAAGACTTAAGGAGGTCCTGTAGATCTTTATTGTTGGAAAGATCTAAGCCTCTGCGACGGAAGACTGATGCCAACATGCTTCTGTAACCCTTGAAAGTGGGAGCTGAAAGAGATCGCTCTTTCCTCAGATATAAGAGGAAGTCAGCTATTTGAGTTACAGAGGTACTGGTCGAGGATACGGATACTGACTTGCACCAGTTTCGGAAGATTTCCCACTTCGATTGGTAGACTCTAAGGGTGGATGTTCTCCTTGCTCTAACAATCGCTCTGGTTGCCTCCTTCGAAAAACCTCTAGTTCTCGAGAGTCTTTCGATACTCTGAAGGCAGTGAGACGAAGAGCGTGGAGGCCTTGGAGTACCTTCTTACGCGTGGCAGACGTAGCAGGTCCACCCTTAGGGGAAGAGTTCTGGGAACGTCTACTAGCCATCGAAGTACCTCGGTAAGTTATTCTCTCGCGGGCCAGAGGGAAGCAACTAGTGTCAACTTTGTCCCATCGTGAGAGGCGAACTTCTGCAGTACCTTGTTGACAATCTAGAACGGAGGGAATGCATATAGATCTAGATGAGACTAATCTAGTAGAAAGGCATCTAAAAGAACCACTGCTGGGTCCGGGATAGGTGAGCAAAGTATTGAGAGCCTCTTGGACATCGAGGTTGCGAAGAGATCTATGGTTGGCTGGCCCCAGGTGACCCAAAGTCTCTTGCATACATCTTTGTGGAGGGTCCAATATGTTGGAATTATTGTCCCTTCCTACTGAGACAATCTGCTAAGACATTCAAGTTGCCTTGGAAGAAACTTGTTACTAGTGAAAAGTCTAGACCTGTTGAACAGGAGAGGAGGTCACTTGCGAACTCGCACCATGTCAGAGAGTAGGTCCCTCCTTGCTAGGAGATGAACATCAAAGCAGGGAGTTGTCCGTGTTCACCTCCACTACTTTGCCTTGAAGGAGAGACCTGAAGCTTTTCCAGGTCAGACGTACTGCCAGAAGCTTCTTGCAGTTAAAATGCATTGTCCTTTGACTCGAGTTCCATAATCCCGAGCATTCCCTACCGCCTAAGGTCGCACCCCCGCCTACGTCTGATGCTTCTGAGAAGAGAACGTGGTTGGGAGTCTGAACAGTCAGGGGAAGACCCTATAAAAGGTTGATAAAGTCCTTTCATCAAGTCAGACCAGACTTATCTTCCGGAAACCGGGATCGAGACCGCTTCTAGCGTCTTGTCCTTTTCCAGTGAAGAGCTAGATGAAACCGAAGAGGACGGAGGTGTAGTCTTCCAAGTGACACCAATTGAACCACGGATGACAGTGTCCTAACCAGACTCATCCACAGCCTGACAGGGCCGTGTTCCTTCTTCAGCATCTTCTGGATGGATAGCAGGGCTGGGGGTTGATTGTCTTGTTCAGCCATGTCCTCATCAGAGGGTTCCTCATCCGAAACTGATGAGGAAACGGCAACGGAGTGGGCAACGTCTGACTCGCTGAATCCGGTCGCACTGGTGGATGCGTGACGGAGCCGGACACAAGATCATGGTACTGCTGCACAGTCTGTGAACTGTCAACCATGGGGATGCGAGGAAGTACAGCGACAACCCGAAACTGTCTAGACTGTCTGGGTAGTGCAGACAACCCCTTATCGGGTTGCTGAGGTTGCCGCACTGCGTCACAACAAGTCACCTCTGCTGGTTGTTGAACGTCTTCCCAGTGACACACTGAACGTCCACAACCACCTCCGAGAGTAGCTTAACGTCAACGTGCGACTGGCAACCCACACTGGGTCGCACCGGTGGAGGAACCATCTCAACTGGCGGACGTGAGTAGGATACCTCAGCGTCAACAGGGCGTACAACCAACCGGTAGGAAGGTCGTTGGCAAGAAGGTTCTTCTCCGTAAAAAATCCTCTATCAAGGACTAAGCTTGGACTGCATGTCTTGCAACAAAGCCCAAGGTCTATGGGAGCAGGTGTGGCAACAGACGGGGTTAGCGACTGAAGCGGAACCATTTACCCTCCCTGGAAGCATGTTATGCTTTAATTAAAGTCCATAGGAGGCTAAGCAGCTTAAGGCTCCTCTCCAAATGACAGAGTCCTCAAGGGAATATCAGAAGGAGGGAGAACAGCACTTTCTCATCTACAGGAACCATGTCCGAGAAAAGCTAGGTTATCTCAGTGAGGGTTTCACTGGTGCATAAGCAGCAGACCAGAAGGCAACGTTATGAAACTGCTTGACAGTCTGTGAACTGTCAAAAACTGAACTGTCAACCCCAACAGTTGCGTGAGGACATACAGCCCTGGTGTATTAGTAGCACACCAGAAGGCAATGTCATGTAACTGTTAGACAGTCTGTGAGTTGGCAACAACCAAAGCTGTGTGGGGAAGCCTCAACTCCTGACTGACTAGTTTGCTGCGGGCGAGTGGCGGTAACCACAGTGTGTTGCTGAGGCTGACACACCGTGTCAAAACACGGCAGCTTGTGGTAGCTCACGCACGGCAACGGAGAGCTCCGTGTGTCTGTGGGAGTCAGCATGCGTCTGGCAGAGTCGACTGCGCATGGGTGGAGGAGCTCTCACAACAAGAGTGTGGGAGCAGGCAGCCATGCCGGGCGCACAACCGTGGCAGGCTGTAGGCCAACGGGTGCATCGTCAACCTTCTCCGCAGTCGGAGTGTGGGAGCTGGCAACAACAAAAGCGGAGTGCTGGTGCGTGAGAGGGACTGCCGTGGGTTGCGGAGCATGCCGCATTGTGGCAAAACACGGCAGCTTGACAGCACCTTCCCACTGCTGATGCGGTAGCTCACGCATGTCAACGGAGGGTGCAGCATGAACATGCGTCTGGCAGGGTCGACTGCGCATCGGTGGTGGAGCTCTCACAGGTGGAGTGTGGGAGCAGGCAGCCGCAGTATCTGCTGAGCGCACAACCGTGGCAGGTTGTAGGTTAACAGGTGCAGTGTCAACCTTCTCAGCACGATACTCCTGCATGAAGGTAGCAAGCTGAGACTGCATATCTGCAGCATGGACCACTAGGGTCTATAAAAGACGGCAACAAACGGAGCTACTGTCCGTTGTGACTGAGGGTCTAAAACAGCTGGTGCGGCAACAGACGGAGTTACTGCCTGTTGCGGTACCACCTTGCCTCTCTCGGAAGGTGTGCAGTCGTCGAAGACTGCAGCGAGTCCGAACTGACCCAGTGGCTACACCTAGGCCGTTGGACTTGCGCGGAAGGGACCGACTTGCACTTAAAAGCTGCAAGATTTGGTCCATGGTTTCTGCGAGAAACCTCTTCCGCAGACGAGGAATAAATGGGCTCTCTCGTCTTTGTGTGGGTGGGGTGATCACGTCGGCAACGTGTGTAGATACACCCGAAACCACGGAGGGAAACGTCTGTTCGTCGATCAAGGCCTGTGGAACCCATAAGTCCTTCGACATTACTTCTCCCCTGGGCTTGGGAGCTTGTAAGAGGTATCGGACTAGGTGAACAACTGGCACGAACAGACGAACCCTCGAACGCAACACTGTAACACTTTGCGCATATCACTTTATCACTTTTGATTTTCTGTTTGCACTTATTTCACTGAACTCGAAACTATAAGTGATTTGTACCTGAAACACGCAATCCTATCCTTCATTAAAAGGTAGTAATTGCGAAAACAGTTTTACAATGCAACAGAAAAACATAATGAAAGATAAAGAATTCAGTGGCTGGAAAAGAGACTAAACACTAGATCAAATAAACTACGTTTAAAATCTCTCACCACATAAAGCCTGGGAACAAGAATAAAACTCTAGAAACGTTTTACCTTCTTCCCCTATAGCGACTAGGGAGAAGAGTAAAAAAACGAGAACAACGTTACCCGCTTGAACGAAACGTTTATTCTCCTCTCTCTCCCTCCGTCTCTATCTCTCTCTCTCTCTCTTGACTTAGAACCTGAGAGATGAGCCCAATTATATATCGTTAAAACATATTATTTGTTAAAGGAAAAAAACTGAAAGGTTTCCCAAATAAAAAGTTCCTTTATTAGAATTAAAACCATTTAAGCTAAGAAAGAATGAACGAAACGCTAGAATCGGTTTACTCTTACTGCAACGTGAAACCGTGAAATACTCTCTCTCTATCGTAACGATAGAGTGCATGTTGAACGTTCTGAACGTCAACAACTGCGGAGACTAAACTAAACGTTAGTTCATCTTTGAAAACAGTACGAGACTATCAAAGAAATTCTTTCAAAAACATTAAAATTAAAAAAGTATAAATTCTTAAAAGGAAATACGATATGACGGGCTCAATGTTAATTAACTTCGGTTCCAAGTAAGGACCGCTTACTATTAGGAAAGGTCGCATATAAACAAACATAAAAATTAATTTTTTATAAGTTTATAATAAATGGAAAGTTAATCGAAGAGGCCTATAAATGGCGGAGAGATATAAAATAAATAGATCTATAACTTGTTAAGCAAAATTACCAAAAACCTAAACACACTTCCGTCTAAGGGAAGGGTCGGTCATTTAAAAGTGAAAGAGAGTCCATACTCTCTTCGTCACCAACACTTCCGTCTAAGGGAAGGGTCGGCCATTTAAAAGTGAAAGAGAGTCCATACTCTCTTCGTCACCATAATTAAATCTATCCAAAACGAGTTCAAGTTTTGAAATGAAGATAAAACCCCTGCATAGCGAAAGCTCAAAACTGGAATAGTGTACTTCACCAAAACGTTGTGAAAACAAATCCAGTTAGGGACGGCGTATTTAGTAGGTCTTGCCTGTGGCACGACAGAGGAAAAATTGAGTTCTTGTTGACAAGAAGTACTTGAGTACCTGCTCACAGATGGCGCTGTTGTGTACACCCCCACCTGTATGGCGATCGCTGGCGTATCCCGACCTTAGATTTCTGTCGGGCAACAGAGTTGACAGCTACATGATCAGCTACATGATCATCGGGTAAGATTAATATTGAAAATTTATTGATTGGAGTTTTTGGATTTTTGATGGTATGTAGTATGGCCTCTAGTGTTGGACCAGGAGGTTAATAGAGGTTAGAGGCACAGTAGAAGGCTAGGAAAAGGGTACGATCCTTCGATATGCCTACGGCGAACCTTGCAAGGTTAGTTGATAGTACTTGAGGAATATATTGGATGGTTTTTAATATTAACTTGGAAATTTAATTCCTTATTCTAATATCATCTCATTACTCATTAGATATCAAATATAATTGTGAAGTACAAATATATACAGCCAGGTATTACTATATACACAAAACAAAAGAAGATAGAAGTACTCAAACAGAAAATAGTAAAACTAAAAATTCTTTTGCAAATTAAGATCCAAATAAAAATTATTTATTACTATACTACACACATGAAACAAAAGATGACAGAAGTACTCAAACAGAAAATAGTAAAACTAAAAATTCTTTTGCAAATTAAGATCCAAATAAAAATTATTTATTACTATACTACACACATGAAACAAAAGATGACAGAAGTACTCAAACAGAAAATAGTAAAACTAAAAATTCTTTTGCAAATTAAGATCCAAATAAAAATTATTTATTACTATACTACACACATGAAACAAAAGATGACAGAAGTACTCAAACAGAAAATAGTAAAACTAAAAATTCTTTTGCAAATTAAGATCCAAATAAAAATTATTTATTACTATACTACACACATGAAACAAAAGATGACAGAAGTACTCGAACAGAAAATGGTAAAACTAAAAATTCTTTTGAAGATTAAAATCCTTATGAAAACCTAGAGGGGCACTCAGTAGAACGCAGGCCTCTGCCACGACAGCTTATTTCTCAAACTTTTGCTCGACCTTGACCTTTGACCTTAATATTTATTAATAGGCGTGGATTTTCATATACTCAAATATGAACCTAAGTCTCTGTGTCAAACTTACGGCTGATTACATGAATTGGACATTTTGCTTGACTGTGACCTTAATCTTTGACCTTGACCTTCCAAAATTTAATCATTTCCAGCTTTTTACATAACAATTAATCCCTGCAAGTTTCATTACTCTAAGATTAAAATTGTGGCCAGGAAGCTGTTCACAAACACACAAACAGGGGGCCAAAAGGTAACCTCCTTCCAACTTCTTGGGTGGAGGTAATTACTTTATGCACACACACCTCACAAGACAGAGACAGACAGACAAAAGGTCGTACCTATTGGCAGGCGGATAGTGTATCCTCATGTGGTGCTGACTGCATTCCCCTCGAAAGCGTTTGTCCAACAAGATGCTGCGGAAAAAAAAAATATTATTCATCGTAATTTGAAAAGGGAAGTCTTGAGATCCTAAAAAGAAAGCTCTTGCCTTTTGAATGGAATGCCATTAACCCTTTAACCCCCAAAAAGGCCGTATTGGTACGTTTCACAAAACTCATCCCTTTACCCCCATGGACGTGCTGGTACGTCCTTGCAAAAACCTGCTATTTACATTTTTTTTTGCGTATTTTTGATAATTTTTTGAGAAACTTCAGGCATTTTCCAAAAGAATGAGACCAACCTGACCTCTCTATGACAAAAATTAAGGCTGTTAGAGCAATTTAAAAAAATATATATTGCAAAAAGTGGTTGAAAAAAAAACCCCTGGAGGTTAAGGGTTGGAGAGTTCCAAATAGCCTGGGGGTAAAAGGGTTAACCCTTTTACCCCCAAAGAACGTACTGCTACGTTTTACAAAACTCATCCCTTTACCCCCATGGACGTACCAGTACGTCCTTGCAAAAATTGCTATTTACATTTTTTTTTTGCATATTTTTTATAACGTTTTGAGAAACTTCAGGCATTTTCCAAGAGAATGAGACCAACCTGACCTCTCTATGACGAAAATTAAGGCTGTTAGAGCAATTTAAAAAAAATATACTGCCAAATGTGCTTGGAAAAAAAAATTCCGGGAGGTTAAAGGTTGGAAAGTTCCAAATAGCCTGGGGGTAAAAGGGTTAAAGATGTTATCTTTAATTAATATACAGAACTTAACTTATTAGGTTCCAAGGAAAGAAAAGGTAAGTTATTTATTGCAATTTGAAAAGGGAAGTCTTGAGGTGGAGATCCTACCAAAAAAAACTAGTGTCTCTTAAATGGAATGCCATTAAAGACGTTATCTTTAATCAACTTACAAACTTATCGGATTCCAAGAAACTGTTTGTAATTTGAATTTTGTTAAATTATGATCTAAGGCGGGCCCAACCTGAACCCAATACCAATGATTTCCAACTACAAAAGTAAAAATATAATTGGGTTTGATATGAAATAGATATCAGGTTAATACAATGTTGTTTTTCCTACTGTATTAACCCTTTTACCCCCAAAGGACGTACTGGTACGTTTCACAAAACTCATCCCTTTACCCCCATGGACGTACCGGTACATCCTTGCAAAAATCTGCTATTTACATTTTTTTTTTTGCATATTTTTGATAATTTTTTGAGAAACTTCAGGCATTTTCCAAGAGAATGAGACCAACCTGACCTCTCTATGACAAAAATTAAGGCTGTTAGAGCAATTTAAAAAAAATATATACTGCAAAATGTGCTTGGAAATAAAATGACCCCTCGGGGTTAAGGGTTGGAAAGTTCCAAATAGCCTGGGGGTAAAAGGGTTAAATGATATAATATTGTTTTATTGCAGTATTTATCTTTGTTATTTTCCGATAGATTTGAGTTTGTGTCTTCGAATGGTAAAAGTTGAGGACATTCTGTTCTCTCAAGCGGGAAGTTCTATATAAAGAAAAAAAATAATTATAAGTCAATTAACTTTTAAATAAGTGATTTGCAGAAATAGCTGTAAGTTTTTTTTATATCTATATTGGTAAACTCCATACCGTGCTGTCAATGGAGAGGAGACGGTTTGGGGGTTATGATCAAGATGCCTAACTTGATTATGATGGTCTTTAAGACTTCCTAACTTGAAAACCTACTCTTAGAACTCATCTCGTTCTTATGTAAGCGGACTCGCGGCACGCAATTTAACCCATTCACCGAGTCCCACTCGAACCTTAATGAAAGCGATTTTAATATCGTTTCATAAACGAAAAAGGGAAGTTTGAGCGATCCATTGTTAGAGAAGTTGTATGATTTAGTGAGAACAAACAAAATGGAACAGGTAAAAAGTGAAAGAAATATAGAAACATTGTAGCAGTGGGTTGGACAGCCATGGCAAATGACCTTTGACAGAACAGAGTACAATACTGATACGGTCATTTGAAGAACTTTCCCTAGTAAAACGTGACCTTCCAGGTGTTTGTAGCATGACATGATTCATTTGATAAACAACTGAATACAGTAATAATTTCTGTGATAAAAGCTGAAGAACTTTCCCTAGTAAAACATGACCTTCCAGGTGTTTGTAGCGTGACACGATTCCTTTGATAAACTCAATACAGTAATAATTTTTGAGATAAAAGCTAAAGTAACTTGATCATTCACGGACAATACGCACCTTCCCGCTAAGTGCTTGTAGTGCGAGAAGATCTGTTCGGACAACTTGAAGACGAACTGATCAAAACACAGGTTGACTTCAGCTTCGATCTCGTCGTACAGGAACTGCTTGCGGAACTGCGTCAGAGCGTAGTAGGCGCTGTCGTTGTACAGATCCAGCGGGTATAACACGCACCTGAAATTGACAGACGTGTGAGAGACAGATTGAGAGAGAGAGAGAGATATATTAGTTAACTATTACCTTTCATAGGTGTTAAACTTTCAACACAAGCATTCTCTTATAATGAAAATATGTATAAAAAGTACTTAAAAGAAAAATTACCATTAAGATACGTACAATACTTGTCATTAATGAAATTACGGGTAAATATTAATTACTATACTGTACATTCCCTCTAAAAAAATTAAGACACGCACTTCTATTACCAACACATGAGGACAGACAACTAACTTCTACTTGAACATTTACATAATCACATCATCCTGCCATATTTCACTTATCTCGTAATCAAATTAAATTGAGACTTTACCATCAATCAATGAACTCTCCAAAGAATTATAAGATTAGTTCAACCAAACACTTACTCATTCCCATAACCCTTAAGACAAACAAAAGGATATCAAAATATTATTTTTGTTAATATATTGTATTATAATCATCATCAATTAGTTGGTTCTGACTTTACATTGCCGATCCATGAGTATTAACCCTTTTACCCCCAAAAGAACGTACAGTACTGGTACGTTTCACAAAACTCATCCCTTTACCCCCCTGGACGTACCGGTACGTCCTTGCAAAAAAACTACTATTTACATTTTTTTTTTTGCATATTTTTGAGAAACTTCAGGCATTTTCCAAGAGAATGAGACCAACCTGACCTCTCTATGACGAAAATTAAGGCTGTTAGAGCAATTTAAAAAAAATATACTGCAAAATGTGCTTGAAAAAAAAATAACCCCTGGAGGTTAAGGGTTGGAAATTTCCAAATAGCCTGGGGGTAAAAGGGATAATATCTTGTATTATAATTATCATCAATAAGTTGGTTCCGACTTTACGTTGCCGATCCATGAGTGTTAAAAACAAAGGTCAAAACGTTACGTCGTTTTACCCCAAGGAGTATTGGTTTCTACGTCATAGAATAACAATTAAATGCTCTAACTGGACAGTATTCTACTTTACAAGAAGATTATTAATGTAGATATCTGGTTTTTATATAATGATAGCAGGTTGTAACTACTTTACGTATTCAATGAATAAGACGTAAATCAAACGTACTATACGTCAAAGACAAGACTTACGTCGGGGCTCTTGGAATCAGTTAACGACGTAAGACGGGACATTCTTTGCTGTAATAGTTGTTTTGATTTAAAATTAAAGTACGGTCAAGTTAAGGAAATTGGGATAATACAAATAAAAGTAATGATATGATTCTGGACCATATAACCAGCTGCTGGGTTCGGGGAGGACATTCAGCACCGAGGTACAACTGGGGGGACATCCCCACTCGTGAGCTACGAAGGTACTGGATAAGAGAGGTCAGACAATAAGATGGAAGACAAGAAAAGGGAACGGAGGTTATGTAGAAATCTAAGAAAGTTGGTAACACTCGAGACCCTCGGATGATAACGCCTACAGCGCACCACGTGAGGAGGACCGACTGCAAAGACAAACGGAACGTATCAATACTTACTCCATCATGGAAGCGTCCTTCGTCCGGAGAATGTGATCTGTCAGGATCCAGGGCATGGACATTTCAATTGGAAACTGGAATTCAGACAGAGAAATAATGAAATAATAATCACGGAGTGAGCATGACTAACTAAAAACAGAATCCCCCCTTCTATTTCTTCAACATTTTTTTCACCCGCAACTATCGTACAAAGCCGAGGCTATGTGGTGTCTACAGTACTGGTTCTACGAGAAGAATCGTTCGTTAACTGAACTTTCCAACAAGTGGCATTACGATAGGACGCTACGCTGGGAGTATGGACTGTCGACTGTCTTCCAAATTGGGACCCGCGGCTACTTGCGACCGCATCAAAAGCAGTCATTATGAACCTACTAATAAACTTTGTAAAACGGTAGTGTGTATTAATATAACACATTACGTAATAAGCTCAGAAATATGCTTAGTGCATAAATGCATAACTCTATGTTATGTAAAACGGTAATGTTTATCAATACAGTATAATAAATTGGGTAATAAGCTTAGAAATATGCTAGGTGCATAAATGTATGTTTGTTACATAAAACTAGAGTGTACTAATATAAAAATTACGTAATAAGCTCAGAAATACGATTAGTGCATAAATGTACGTATATCTTTATGTTACATAAAACTAGCGTGTACTAACACAAATTGGGTAATAAGCTTAGAACTATGCTTAGTGCATAAATGTGTGTATATCTTTACGTTTCATAAAACTAGTGTGTACTACTACAACAAATTAAGTGATAACCTAAGAAATAAGCTTAGTGCATAAATGTACGTATGTCTTTACGTTACATAAAACTAGCGTGTACTAATATAACAAATTGGGTAATAGGCTTAGAAATAAGCTTAGTGCATATACGTATGTATATCTTTATATTACGTAAAACGGTAGTGTATATTAATATGACAAATTGGGTAATAAGCTTAGAAATAAGCTTAGTGCATATACGTACGTATATATTTACATTACGTAAAACGGTAGTGTATATTAATATAACAAATTGGGTAATACTGTAAGCTTAGAACTATGCTTAGTGCTTAATTGTACGTATATTGTTACAATACGTAAAACTGTAGTGTATATTAATATAACAATTTGGACAATAAGCTTAGAAATATGCGTACAGTAGTGCATAAACATATTATTTACATAGCATACAGGAATCGCCCACAATGAGGTAACTAAGCGATAATGGTGCGACAGTCTATACTCCAGAAGTAGTCTATACTTAAAGTTACAAGTCACACTTCCAGTTAGAGTGGTCCTCTAGGGAGATTTCTAAGAGACGTACCCACACCCTCGCTTACATTAGAGAGTATTACAATGTTCAGCTACAAGTGTCTGCTAACCCATGCACAAGAAAGTAGCATACTTCTGAGTACAATATAGGAGTTAATAGTAATGCCTCACCAATTACGATAGGAAGGAGGAAGTCCACAAAACCAAAATAAAGGTGAAAATAAAAATGAGTCTATTGGCACTCAAAGCTCTCTAGCTCTTCTAGTCACCCTCCCTCTTCAAATATGGTACGGTACGGCAATTCGATATGAAGTTCAAAATACACCCATAGTAATAATAATAATAATAATAATGATAATAATAATAATAATAAAAGGAACTGGTCACAACAGCAGGTCTACATTCTAGCCAAATGATTGATGTGAACTTACAATAGGCAAGACGTTGCTTTGCACTGTTTATGGGTAAAGAAAAGATGGTTTAAACGTACAATATATCACACCCAAGAGTATAAGCAGAAGAAAAAATACATAGGAATATTTATTTCTCCTTTTTTTAATCAGACACTTGCTGTATATGAAAGTTTTGCTTTATCAAATAGCATATTTATTCTACTTGCAAGTATAATTGGTCTTAAAAGCCAGACAAAAATGCTAAAATGGACAAAATTTATAGTTTATTTCATTCTGTACAGTCTTTTAAAAATACCCAAATTTGAAAATGGTGTTTTTTTCATAAAATAATAAACTGTTAGGCTGTGTAAATATGTTTAGAATTAGTTACAGATAGTCAAAATTATCTGTTTGAATAACTTGCTTCTGTTAAGCACTACGTACTCTCAGCAAATACATTAGTATCCAACTCGGTACGTGAACCGCGAGAGCACTGTTTAAAGGTCATTCACATTGGTGTAAACAGTAACCATATCCTTCACATTCAGCTTTAGCCATTACAATATAAGCTCTTCTTCCTCTAGCAGCGTCGTTGTACGTCGGTGTTATGTAAGCGGTACGTACTGCAAAACACGTACTACAGTCTGTGTTTGTGTGTTTCTGTGAGATGAACGATCGCACCGAGAGAGGTGTGGACATACAATACACTGACACAAAGATGTGATGATAACATAAGCTCCGTGATACGATGAGATACGTGGAACGATTATGTACAACCATTACTGTACTAGCAGTACGTACAACCATTAATAAGAATACGCACATCCGTTAATTGAAATACGTACAACCATCAATGGAAATACGCATAACAATTAAAAGAAACACGTACAACCATCAATAGAAATACGTACAGCCATTAAGATAAACTACAACCATCAATAAAAGTACGTACAACCATTAATAGAAATACGTACATCCATTAATAGAAATACGTACATCCATTAATAGAAATACTGTACGTATAACCATTAGCAGAAATACGTACATCTATTGATAGAAATACATACAACCGTCAACAGAAATATGTACAATATTAATAGAAACACGTACAACCATCAATAGAAAAGCTTACAGCTATTGATAGAAGTAACATAAGATAATCTAAGCTTATGTGCCAATAGTGTGATTGCTGACATCAATATCATAAATTATAAAAACTATAATTCTGTGCAAAAACATGTAAATGTACTTGGAAATGTAATGAACTCAACAAAATATACACCAACGTGACAAGAAGAGGGCCAAGCGTGCTGCATATCGGGTTTAATACATGATAAATGCATATGAGCCATAGCACGCATACACGAACTTAAAGTTACGAGAAATCAAATCATGATAAGAACCTGCAATAAATGAGTTTCAAAGTAAAATGATTATCAGATGTACGGTGAGTGATACTCGGGAGTTACAAGCAGTTTGTCGCACAATAGAGAGAGAGAGAGAGAGTTCATTCTCGTTTTGTCAGTCGCAACAAACAAGACAAAAACAGCCAGAACCTGGCCGACGAAGGCACGTAAAACAGGGAGTTAATCCCGTCGTCCTTTTAGAGAAACGTAGTTAGTTGTAAACGAGCAAAACCTCCAAAATACTATTGTTAATAGTTTACAAACATGATATCCTCTAACCCAAAGTAACGTGTAAATAGCACTCATGCGTTACATCGAAAGTTAATTAGAGAGGAACGTCAAAAAGAACCAGATAAGCCTGAAGTTAGTACAGAATCTTACGGAGATATATTGCACTACAAAAAGCTCTGAAGTAGGAGTCTATGTCCCAAACCTGACTGTACAGAGGCTATGTTAAGTAGAGAGACTACTGAATGTTAAATATAATAATGTATAAGTAATATTTGAACTGAAAACTCACGAATTACCCTTACATATTACGACAGGTCGAAACAATGGTTAAGTTACAAACATGACGATGGACGGACTGATAAGTTAAGAGACACTCGGTCTGTATCCCGTGTGAATTACTTTACAAAATTTGTGAATGATTTCAGAAGTTGGAATAAAAAAAAAAGAGGAGGAACAATAGGAATGTATAAGATAATAATTCAAAATCAAAGTCTAGAAGTTATAATAATGTTTGATCATCCCTGAGTATGTTTAAATTCTGCTGTGGCCTCTACCTCGTTAAATCTTCCCGGAAAGATAGTCTGGTGGTGCCGAATTCCCTTACCTAAACACAAGCCCAAATGGAAACGAGCGGGGATTACCATAACTAAACCATCCTCTCGAGAGATAGATGGGTATTGTATAAGATACAGGAAAGGAAAAATATCAAACAGTTACGAGGTAGAAGGAAAAGTAAAATATTGAACAGTTATGATAGAAGGAAAAAAAAGAAAAAGATGTCAAATACACAAAATAAAAAAATTGATTCGAGGCCACCACTGAGGACCAATTTTAAGGGTAAAGTGAAACCAGGTGGTATGATGGGGGTCACACGTTGCTAGTAACCCCACAAGAGAGTGCTAGACAACTTAATCCTGCAATACAAGTTGAACATATGTACTGCCAGAATTCACACCAACTAAGAAAAGAAGAAGTGATCAAATAGACAATGTGAACCCAAAATGAACAGAGTTCATTTACGTTCATTGATTGAAAGCGTACTAATGCTATCTGTACGTCTAATGAGTGTTAACCTTGCGGCCTCTGCCAAGCAGTAACGATTTGCAAATACCTCGTAGTAGACTTTAAGCGAAAGGGAATTAACTTCTTGGTGCGTTCAGGACGTTAATGTGAACCTCTCGTGAGATGCTATGAGTATCGAAGTATATATTAAACATGATTATTGATGATAAACAAGAGGAGGTAAACATACTTCCCGATCAACATATGAAATACAGAGATTCGTGAGTAATATTTTACACCTCTAGTATCAATTTGAGAGAGATTGTTCCGTTGGCCGACGTATCGTCGGTTACGCAAAAAATATGGAGATTGATCTTGGTGAATAAGTTTTCTTGCATAACTGTAAAATGAGTGATATTATCTCGAGGACAGATTTATTGATAAGAGAATTTTACAATAGAGTATATACAGTTGAGTGAGAGTACGTACATACGTACAAATGGCCTTTTTTTCAGATTACATATCATAAAATTCCATTACTACTATACAATTTGAAATTTACTTGAAAATATATATTGTCCGAGCTGTACGACTAACATTTAATTGAAAATATATATTGCTTGAACGGCAGACTATCCACGACGTACAGTACGCAACTTTCCTCAGTTCAGACATGACCGGAATAAATATTCTGCCTCGAGAAATAATTCAATAATTGGTCGTAGTACATTATTGCCATGCAAGCAATAAATATAAATCGTACACTGCACAAAATAAAAGACACAAGAGAACAAATAAAAATTGCTTTCATGCTGGTCCTAAGCGTTGAAGTTTGCAAGACCTCTTGGCAGTCTGGTGCAAGCAGAGACGGAACAGAACACAGACCGGAAGCTAATAAGACGAGCAGTTATTGTTGGCCGTTTGATATTTCTACTTCCGTCACAGAAATTTTCGACGGTAAAAGTAAAAATAATATCCGATGCCCTCAGGCCAGGATTACTCTGTATGTTCAAAATTGTACGCCTTGCCATCCGAACATACCTGGCCGACGTTCCATTTCTAGACGCATTTCGTGGATCTACAAATCCACCTGTTTTAAAACCGATCATTTAAATACGGAAATGCAATTTAACAATAATGAAAAACTCTAAACACCGGAAAACATACTCAGCGTCGAGAACGATACCAAATCTGATTTTGAAAAAACGATCGTTATCCTCTACTCTATTTAGCAACCTGCATTAGCGAGA
Organism: Palaemon carinicauda; assembly: GCF_036898095.1. Classification (NCBI taxonomy): domain Eukaryota; kingdom Metazoa; phylum Arthropoda; class Malacostraca; order Decapoda; family Palaemonidae; genus Palaemon; species Palaemon carinicauda. The sequence goes on from NC_090749.1 coordinate 106,120,351, forward strand.
GCAATTGCCATGCCAAACGTACTAACAATTAGCTAGATTCTGCTATGCTCTCCGAGACTCAGGCCAAAGGAAAATCTAAATCTACCGCTATGTCTAACGCAGCCTCCAAACTCTCTCGAAAATGCCAAGATGTACTAAACACTACACCTAGGATCTAACGATTTCAAAGTCTATTAATCTATACTAACATATTAAAATCAATCTTCATATATTTCAAAATTACCTAAGGAAAAAAAATAATGTATAATGCCAGTTGATTGTCTAATGTTTTTCAAGATAAAATTCAACAAATACTTTACTCACAATTATTTTTTCCGTGACAAAATTTTTTTACTTGGGAACAACAGTGAAGATCACATCAACATTAATTCATGACCAAATTTTAAACAATTACTGGAAGAAATCTTATAATAATTTATTCATTTCCAAATATTCTTGGGAGAAAAACAAAGGTCTGAGCGTAGTACAGTACAGTAATGTAATCTAATGTACCTTATAAACTTCTACGAAGACAATAGTAATTATTTATCTACATCACTAAGGTCTACAACATAATTCTGAATACTGTAACTCGAATCTCACCGACATCTACCACCTTCAGTAGTCTGTAATTCAGGGAACAAATATAATTAATAATCTACAGCTCCTTCTCAAACTAAGTACAGCACCGCACATCGTACTTTGTGCTGGGTCAGCGGAGTTGCTAAATCGTGTTTTTTATGACCCTCGCGACACTATTCCCAAGAGGGTCGCCTACTTAATTCTTCGGATGCCGTTTCTAATCAACCTAAGGAGAAGAGCGTTCAGTAGTCAACTGGCACTCTACATGGGTGCATATATTAAAGTAAAGCAAAAGTCAGACATTGTTACAATGTTACCACACCTCTTCAACAGTCCATAGTAAAAAAAAAAAAAAAAAATTGTAAAGAATTTATGATTTTCAGCCAAATTGTTAGACTCTCCGTCCCTTTGCGCTATGGTTGTATGTCACGAAAAGCTGCTTGCGAAGTAACATTAGTGTATTTTCTATAGTCCATTTCTTTTAGGGAGGCAGATTTGCACCGACTCGCAGCGGTGCCCTTTTAGCTCGGAAAAGTTTCCTGGTCGCTGATTGGTTAGAATTATCATGTCCAACCAATCAGCGACCAGGAAACTTTTCCGAGCTAAAAGGGCACCGCTACGAGTCGGTGCAAATATGCCTCCCTAAAAGAAATGGACTGTAGTACTCCTAAGACTTGATAATATTATGATATTCTCGAACAACATTCTCTTCTAAGGCCTTTTTCATATTACAATAATGTTCTATAAAGAAGTGAGTTCGAATGCAATCCAAGTTTAATATTGAAGAAAAGCAATGTTTACCTTTTAGCCTTCATCACCACTGGACGATGTTTCCAGTATTATTAATCCGTCACTTTACCGTCAGGGACGGGGTTTAAAAACCTGGCTGAAAATACCCTTCACAATATGAGTCTCACAAACCGAAAGATGAAACCAAAACCAAGAAACAAAAAAAAATTAAATAAATAAATAAATGTGAAATTAACAAATATTAATTTAGGTGCACTTCACAGAAATGGGGGGAATTGAACACTTGCAGGCATAAATATATCTCTATGTATATATATCTCTCAAGCAATAAATAATACCTTCCTAATGAACACAAATGGTAGCAAATAAAACATAACGGGAACTACGGACTACTACCCCGTGTCTCCGCGCGAGCAATCGCCGAAGACGAGGGTGCGCCGATCGGAGTAAACGGGACGACGTTTCATTCACAAAAGTTTAGGATGAGTCTAAAAGGTCCCAACTGATGCCTAGATGAAAAAAAAAAAATAATCAGCAAGTCTCCCTATGTACAGCCAAAAGGAAATTTTAAAAAAAGTAAAGGATGCAGTTACGTAGGCAGGCACAACAAGAAGCAACGGATGCAGGCACAACAACAACAGTAAACAACAACAACAACTGAAAAAAAAAAATGATAATACGGGGGCCAAGGCAGACTTAACGGGAAAGGCGATATACCTGAATACGCTTGTCCATAACCACCAGGTCTTTGCATTCCTCATTGTGTTGGTGATCCACTGTGCACTTCTACGGAAGAGGAGGAGGCAGGAGGTGCACCAAGAAGGGGAAGAAGAAGAAGATAATAAGGAGGAAGTTGGCAGAGAGGGACGGACACGCACACGCACACACACACACGCAAACGCACGCACACACAGAGAGAGAGAGGAGGACGTGACAAAAGACATGTTTTGAAATCTTCTTCATGAGGAGATGGGGGGGAAATATAGATCACATGGCTTGATGCACACACCAGGGGAGGAAAAGCAACGAGACCTATAAAATTACAGTCTATAAAACACATAACACAGCTTCAAAATATAGTATAGAACACTGCATTTACTTTGAGAAGTGAAAATAATAAGTAGAATTCTCTCTATTAAAAAAACAGTACTGCTGAAAGCCACTTTGAAACTTAACTTAAAAAGATAAAAGACAAAACAAAATGTGAATATAGACTATACGTCTAAATTCACACGTAAGCTTTGACCGTGGCAAATCTAAATCATACAAAATACAACACTCCCTTCGTGTGCGCGAGGCCTAACATTCTACAGTTCAAGTGAGGATGAGAGACTGTGAAACACAACAATGATATGAGAGCTTGATCAGGTATACAGGTAAGCACGAGGGCCCCCACAAACACAGGGCAGTTTTCAGCGGACGGCGGATGCCACTGTGATGAGAAATATGGCACTCGTTTCTATGAATTCCCACAAATTGGCACGTGTTTGGGCATCATCAGAAACACGTGCTGCCAATTTCTTGCCACAGAACAGAGGAAGTCCCCCGAAAACCGGCCCATGTGCAGGGGGCCCAAGACACTCTTATGCCACTTCAGCATGGGGATTGAGCTGCTAACACTTACGCAATATTGGCAATGGGGAAAGGGGGGAAAACAACAAACAGGGAGAACAAGGAGTCTCAACTGGGCAAAGAGGGGTTTAGGTGCTCAAAATTGCAAGGTTGAGTGGGTCTTTTGAGGGGTGAGAAAAAGACTTTCTAGATTTCTTTCTCTCTATTCAATAGAAGACGCCAGAGATCAATGAAACAGAGCAGAATTTGATAACAATGACCTGAAATCTCAATGACCTGAATTCTCTGGAGGTCGAGAGGGTCTTTTGGGGGTCGAGAAAAAGTTCCTCTCGAGATCTTACGAAACGGAGTAGATTTCGTTGCACAATTCAATAACAGTAGCCTGAAATCTCTGGAATGTGAAATTTATGAGCTGTACAATAAATGCCAAAAGGATTTTATACAGCCAAAGTGGTTGTATCATACGGCACAAAAAAAAGAAACATTACGGACACTATGAATCTCTGACATCTACTACTGGAACAAAAAACAATACTACTTTTGAGCAACTACACCCTGCAATGGCTGGGTAATTGGGGGGAGGGGGGAAAGGCACGGACACATCGCTGTGCTTGGACAATTCGTAAAAGGAAATCTTCAACAGAAATGGAAAATTAAAAAAGTACATTACTTGGAAATGACTAAAATTACTAACATTGTATTCTGAGCAAACATAAGTTCCATGTCACACACAACCCAAAAAGATGATTTTGCCTAATTTGGTGACATATGCACCGCACACATTTTAAAAGGTTCTCAAAATATATGATAGAGGAAAATTAATTAATAAAATGCATTTTTTTTTTAAATAAAGATATTCAAGTATCACCTGGAAAACATTTATTTATATATATATAAAAACAATTATTTAAAAGGTTATATTTCATGAATAGTTTCTCAACAGGGAACAAAATTAGAGCATTCAAATGTACCTGGAAGATCTTTGACTCCATATGAATACTTACGTACTTCGAATAATAATAACTCAAAACAATTAAACCCTATCAAAAGGCGACCCGATGTAAGTACTGCTTAGCCTACAAAAGACTTACTTCAAATGATGATAATAAACTCAAAACAATTAAGCCCATTCGGAAGGCTACTCAATGCAAGTACAGTACTGCTTATCCCACGACAGGACCCGTCCCTCGAAATAATCGTGCTTTTCCGAAAAACCAAAAGTAACATAAAACACGACTCCTGGTGAATATTCCCGTTCCAACGACAGCATTTCTAACGGACGCAACGCCGGAGTGTGCATGTTCTGGCCTTCCTCCCTCCATTACGTTGTCTCTCAAGGCTTTTCCGTCCCCATCTATATAGTCCAGCAAGATTTCAATCCTTCAATTGTGGCTGACAGGTACCTTAATATCTTTCCGTTCATAACAATGCTTTAAGATTCGTATTCTTCAGACATTTCATTGAAACTTGAGCTGTGTCCGTGCAAGGAGCGACTCCGCAGCTGCCGATTATTGATCGTCTGTAGATGGATGAAAAGGCCGCGCCTCCAGAGAGGGGGGAACATACTAGAATCTGAACCAGCTCTTCTATGAGAAGGATACTCCAAAATCAAACCACTGTTCTCTAGTCTTGGGTAGGGCCATAGCCTCTGTACTATGGCCTTTCATTGTCTTGGATTAGAGTTCTCTTGCTTGAGACTACACTTGAAAAGGCTGCGCCTCCAGAGAGGGGGGAACATACTAGAATCTCAACCAGCTCTTCTATGAGGAGAATACTCCAAAATCAAACCACTGTTCTCTAGTCTTGGGTAGTGCCATAGGTTCTGTATTATGGTCTTCCACTGTCTTGGATTAGAGTTCTCTTGCTTGAGGCTACACTTGAGCACACTGTTCTATCTTATTTCTCTATCTCTTCTCTTTTTTAAGCTTTTATAGTTTATATATGAAAGATCTAATTTAATATTGTTATTGTTCTGAAAATATTTTACTTTTAATGGTTTATTACTTCTCACGTAGTTTCCTTGTTTCCTTTTCTCACTGGGCTATTTTCCCCTGCTGGAGCCCTTGGCCTTATAGCATCTTGCTTTTCCAACTAGAGTTGTAGCTTAGCTTTTAATAATAATGTAGTGTATTTTGATGACTGGAAATTTAATTTATTTCCCATTTCAAACCATGAAGTACCTTGATAGGTTTTAGGGCAAGCCATTTTCCCAGGGCTTCATTATTTAGCAATTATCATAAATTTTCTTTTTTTTTAAACTCTCATTGAGAAATAAGTGGTTGCAATGTGTGAGCAGCCAAATGCTAGTAATTAATAGAAATAAGGCATTTTGCTAGCGGTATTAACTATTAACTACTGAACTTGGTTTAATTTTAACAGCCATATACAAGAGTTCAATGGGGCGGGTAACAGAATGATTATGGAAAAAAAGAGGTACTGTAACTTCCTTCTGTTTATTATGACCTCCACTCAAGGTAAAACCTTTAAAACTAGAGGGGCACTCAGTAGAGCGCAGACCTCCGTTGCGGTAGCTTATTTCTCGACCTTAACATCTATTAATTGCCGTGGATTTTCATACGCTTAAATATGAACCAAGTTTGAGGTCTCTGTGACAACGATGTTCAAACTTACAGCCGATTACGTGAACTGGACATTTTGCTTGACCATGACCTTTGACCTTCCAAAATTCAATCATTCCCTGCTTTTTACATACAGTTAATCCCTGCAAGTTTCATGACACTACGCTTAAAATTATGGCCAGGAAGCTGTTCACAAACGCACAAACAGGAGCGAAAACATAACCTCCTTCCAACTTCATTGGCGGAGGTAATTATAAATGAAACAGATTGGACCTGAGGATACTCAAGTGAAGATGCTGCAAACCTAAGACGAACATATTTCAATAGGTTTATAAGTCACTGGGACATTAAGATAATTTAACCTGTATCCTACTTCAACAACAACGATAGCAGAATAAGACAGAATATTGGACCTGCGCTTGGACCAAGCAGGCTATTCAGAACCGAGGTGTAATTGAGGGGAAAGCCTTGCAATTGCACTGCGAAGCAAATGTTAAAACACTTCGGACACCAAGATAGAAGAAAGTTGGAATGAGATAAACAATTTAAAAGTAACAGATGAGGCTAGGGGCATTAAAATAGTTCTTCCGACATTTGTCCTGGTGAGATTAAGATGAGGAAGAAAATAATAAAAAAGGGAATAAACCTTCAGTTGAAGCATGGATGGTCAGACACGGGAAGGTCATGTACATCAAGAGAATATGCCAGTTAGACTGTACAGCGTTGTCTGAAGACTACAGAGGTAAAAGGGCCGTATCTGACAGGAGACAAACGAGATGCGATCCAAGAGCGGGTTGGTAAAGTCCAGCAAACGTCTCTCTCCGACTTCCAACACTCCGCTGTTTTCCACAGCGTCGGCTTCACTGACGAGATGATCGGTCCACCTTAGGAACGGCCTTTACATCGCAGATCAGACCACTCGGAAGAAAGCTTCTACCACAATTCTGAAGTTACACAGGTACTTCCAATCTCAAGAAAAAAGTCCTAAATGAGAGAACACCATGGCTCATTTCTACACAGTCTTTTAAACAACAGTACAGCTACTTGTATTGACTGTACAGTATTTTGGTCCACTTTAAGTTATCGAGATTCAGTTTATTTCAGTAACTTCATCTATAATGTATAAGGGTATCATGGCCAGCAGTGTACCTCTGCCAAACGATTTTCGAACACCGAAGAAAGCAAGACGCATTGGCGATAGAAAACTTCTCGAGCAAAAATAAGCTACCACTAACTCCCATATATTCAAAATTCTTATATAGTTTTTGTAGTGTTTCTTCTGTAGTTTCTACAGTGCCAAATGCAACTTACAGTAAGATAAGAGGAATTTATTATGTGTATTAAAGACCTTACGCAGCTTGCACGACCCACTAGTAAGACCTACAGTCCAATAAGTAAGGTGTACTGATTCTGCTTGCATTGAAGGGCATAGCCTGGTGTGCTAAAAACCGCTCTCAATTATTGATCTATTCTAACCTTGATAAACATACCACCTAATATTTAACTACTTAATGCCTAAAGAAAACAAGATTAAAAAGAAGAAAATGGAGTTTCTAATGCCGTTAATCTGTGCCATCAGATGCAAGCAACTGGCTACTCTAGTTCAACTGATGTTTTAAGACACGTGGAGATCTGGAGTTAATTTGTCCTCTTTGTAACCTAAATCAATAGTCTTCTTTAATTTGGAATATTAGAAAAACTGTTATGAATCACTCAATAAAGGAAGGCTTCAAAGAGAAACAGCCCCGTCATTATTGGCTCCTTTTGAAATTGGTCGTAGTATCTGGACAGTAAATAAAAACCTTAATGAAGGGTGGTTTATATCCTGAACCTCTCTGTTACATTGCCATCACTTTTGGCAAGTCCTCAATTACCACATCTACGTCTAAATCGCCACGTCCCTTCAGAGCTGCCTTGTATACAAAGATGCATTACCAAAAATCCCAGAAGGGTGTAGTTACTCCTTTCAAGAATCTCTTCCATTGCTTTAATAACATATGTACTAAAACTTCTCAATGTCCAATCATAATTCGTATTCTTGTGTTGTTTAAGGCTAAGTCCACTTGAAGCAAGAGGTGGAACTACTGAATTACCCGCAACTCAAATGGTGATGCTAACGAAGTATCAGCAACTCAAATGTGGGTGCCACTAAACTACCAGCAACTCAAGTTGTGGTGCCACTGATGTACCAGTGGAATATATAAGGGTTTGTGTCTAAGAAAACTTTAATGGTTTGTGTATGAAACATATTTGATGTTACTATATCCCTCAAGCCTCTCATTAAAAAAATGTTTTAATCTGTTATTATTCCTCTCCAGGTATTGATAACTATATAATCAAGGTATTGACAGCAGCCCCCTACACTCAGTAGGGAGTGTAAGGGAAGATTATCTAGCTCACTACTGTAGGTATATAGAAAAGAGTGAGCACATCCGTCCCTGGAATCCAGTGTATCGCATAACAATTATGAATGTAGAATATTTCCTGTTACCAGTCTGTACTAGTCTGTGATGCTGTTCTATATTCATATAACTTTCCTGGAACTAGAAGTAAGCTACTGTGTTGCTATTTGAGAGTGTGTCATAAACATTAATAGTTAACAGGAGCTATTGAAATGGCATATCTGGTCAGAGGCCCAAGGAGTGAATTCATGTTAGGCGGGGAATGACTGTGTTCGAGTATTGTTATAGTGGGCCCGCAGAGACCTGTAAGACATAGTATGCGGCTGTACTGATCAGAAATTAGGACTGTTTAAGTGACTTTGCATCCCAATGGTGGACGGGAGATTGATGAGAACAGTATTGATTTAGGGAAAATTGTGGTACTGTATTTTTCACCGTTATATGTTCTTTATAGATGGCTCATTAGATAGTAAGTGTTCAAGTTTATTACTGGTCATTACCGATGTTATAAAACTATAGTATTGCGGGGTTCTCCTTTAAGCTTAGTTCTGAAGAAATGCTTATTTTTTGTTTTTAGAGGCTATGTTGAGAATCCTAATATTTCTAAGTCTTTCAAATCCTCAGGTTCTGCAGTCATAGTTTTGTAAGGATTTTGAAGTTCTGTTTTGTAACTGTGTGGTGATATATCTTGCATGCAGCTTAGTATTTTTTTCTCTTGCTGGTACAATATGCAAAAGGGATGTTAATTTTGCCTTTGACTTTCTTAACTGATGTATTCTTAATAGTTTAATTTTCAAATAAATATATTTTTTTGCCTGTTTTATGCATACAGCATTTCATTTCAGAACCTCTCACCACAGTTTCTTTTCTCCAGCCACTGTTTTTTAAGATCTCTTAAGTACAGTAATTTATCATAATTCTTTCCTCCCACAGTGTGTTCCCTTATTAATTATAATATTCCCTTTCACCTAATGTTCTTATACCTTTATTTATAAGCCAGCTAGCCCAATGAAAGGTATGTTAAAAAGCAAGATTCTAGCTGGGTCCCCTTGCCCAGTATAAATCAAGGGGTGGTGCCCAGAGATCCGTTCTCTTGACCTGTTACTTAGGTTTTTTTTTGGCGGTATTCCACCGTTGTATATTTGTTGTGTAGTGAACGTCGGGTTGTGGTCGGCATTCGGACAATAGGCAGTTCGGGTGCTACCTCTGGCCACAGACCGCAAACCACTACACCAGCAACTCATATTGTGGTGCCTTTGAGTACCAGCTACTCAAGTTGTGGTCCCACTGAAGTACCATCAACTCAAATGGTGGTCCCACTGAAGTACCAGCAACTCAAATGTTGGTACTACTTTAGTACCAGCAACTCAAATGTTGGTGCCACTGACCTACCAGCAACTGAAATGGTGGTGCTACTGATCTAAAAGAAAATTAAGCAATGGTATCATGAAATACCTGCAACACAAGGGCTGGTAGTCCTGATTGGTTGCTTAGTAGCCCTCTGAAAGGAGTCAGTGAAAAATCCTAAGCTACATAACGGCTGGGACACGTGTCGCATAGATAAACGTCACCGAAACCAGTTGGAAACCAAACTATTCAGAAAGTAAATTTGATATGGAACATTAGAGAAACTGTTCCCTAGGGTCTTTGGTGAGAGAAATTGTGTCCAGCTGTTAGTTATAGAACTGTATTGTGCAACTGAGCGTGACTAAACTTACATATGGCTGATTTTAGAACTGTAGTTGAAATTTTCAATTGGATTTGTGTTTGTATCTCTGTATGTTTGTGAGGTGAGGACCTTCTCTATTAGCCTTTCGGCACCGTACAACGTAATCTGCACGTCGACTTTTGCCCAGATCTATTAACGTTCTTTTAATATTTACATATGGAGAAATTTTATAAAATATGTGATATATACCAATGGATAGGACATTCATTTAACTGTAGGATAATAAATAATCTGAACTCCTATCGTGTATAGCTTTAGTGCCAAGAAGAGTTCAGTAAAACGTTCTAAATAAGGGGGACAAGGGCTTGATTGCCAAATTAAGAGTTGGGTCTCCTTGGTTTAACTGCCAATAAAACCATAAATATATAGGTGGCTACGAAAGCTATCTAAATTAAAATGTTGAGTCTCTCAGCCAATGCAGAAATTATCATTGCCGACAACATTTCTAGTCAAAGTTTTCTCCATTATTAGGATTTGATGCGAATAGCTTTCTGCTTTGTGAACCGGGTCAAAATGATCTCTCATTCTGAGACGGGTGCCATAAGGTATCTTGGATAATGATGACGATTTTCAGATATACCGGTATTGCAGCTCTTTTTACGAGTTGAAAACCGATGGATCAGTAAAACTACAGAGGGATCATGACCCCTTCTTCCAGGAGAGCTGCGATTCAAAAGTCTGATATCGGATTCGTTTCCCACTACACCGAGTAACAGTTTCCAGGAATAATTTAATGTCAAACGACTGACCATTCGATAATGTTTTCTTTATCGTGAGTCAAACTTATCAAAATATCTGCATTTTCACAAACAAATCTGAAGCAAATCACAAATCTCGCTTACGGCAGCACACATTCGCTTCACAACAGCACTGATATATGCCTCAAACACACCTCTCTCTCTCACATTTAAAAATAGCAAAAAAGCCCAATCTTCCACCTTCTATAACCACACAAACACATCGCCCCGTTCAAACGAGGGGACATAATCGCGGTGGATTTGTTACCGACTGTCCAAGCAAGCATGTAATAAAAAGCCGGAAGGGAGTGGGGGGGTGGGGGGAGAAAAAAAGCAGGGTGGACATACAAACAGAAGCCACGTAAATGTTATACACAAAAATGGAAACCAAAGCTGAACAACTAAAGAACTATACTCTCACGACAATGTTTTGCCAAGCTGGACGTACTGAAAGCCATAACAGAGTCGGTTAATGTTCTGTATTTCCTCCGTCATTCATATAAGCGGCATGCTCAGGCATTCTCAAGTCGGTCGAAATAAACGAATATTAATTAAAACAGAGCAACAAGGACGGGGGGGATGGGCTGGGACGACATTACAGACATCTACGTACTTAACTTAGCCTAACGGAGTTAATCGGGACAGATGATTGATGGGGTAAAATGAAATAGGGGTTAAGTTTACAGAAAATAAAAATTAATTATTAAAAAATTCAACTAAAATTTAATATAAAAAATCTTTAAAAAAAATGATTCTAAAATTTACTTTCACAAACTCATTCTCTCGGGGGAGAAGTTGCCTTGTGTAAGCTTTAAAAAAAAAAAAAAAAAGAATAACTGGCTAACTCCATTCGTCCCTTCCAAAGAGTGTCTTCTCGGCTAAGCGTGACATCACCCAAAGTATTCACTTCACAGGCGTAGACACATTTAACCTCATCACCTCTTCCACGTCACATTTGTCGAGCTCTTCTTTCTCCGGATTGCTTAAGAATTAGTTCAACCTACGTGGAGTCTTACCAGCTACTAATATGTTCATGTGGCAGAAGGAAGGATGGTTGTATGGGAGTGGGTACGTATTTCTCAACTTTTAAAAGTTAATGACATTGCTGAAAATACGGTGCATTACTTAACGGTTTGAATAATAGAACGTACTATATGTTTTGAATATATGACTACGTTTTAAATAAAACGTACTGTAAGTTTTGAACATATGCACTGTACGTTTTAAATATATGTAAAGTACGTTTTAAATATTAAGACGTACTGTACGTTTTAAATAAACGTACTGTACGTTTTAAACAAACGTACTGTACGTTTTAAACAAACGTACTGTACGTTTTAAATAAACGCACTGTACATTTTAAATAATAAAACATACTGTACGTTTTGAATAATACAACATACTGTACGTTAAAAATCATACACGATTGTGTTAAGCCAGAAGATAAAATGAAAAAAATCAGACAAGACTTCTTTTAAGAAAGCAATTCGATTATCCATGTTTTTAAAGCTAATAACATGAATGCTGTAAAAACGTTGCAATGCTGTACTGTACGTCTTATATCAAACATGTTTGCGTCAAGCCAAAAGATAAAATTAGCAAATCACAGAAGATGTCTTTTGATTATTCATGAACACAAAAAAACATTCCTAAACGTCTATCAACAAAAGCCAACAAATGAACGAGTCCTTGAAGTATTCAAATTGCAGTTTTATCGACATGGATCTAGCCTTCTCCAAAGGCCTCTCCTATAATTACCCAAGAAAAAGACCCTAGAAAGTCTTACCTAATTACATCACCGATATGACAAATTCGTAGATGATTTGTATTTTTCCTAACTATACAAACCTTAGCTATCTAATAGGGGTATTACTTTCGGCGTAGCTGAAATGACGAGCCATTAATTTTTAACCAGGGTTTACTACCCACACCGCTAGTTAGCGGGGTAGGGGAGGGTAGCTTGCTACCCATCCCCCTCTCACACACCTGTGCTTGAGCTCACTTTGAGGTAGGACTTCAAGGTCGATAGGGCTGGCGGGCAAGTTTGGTTAAATAGCTAAGGTTTGTATAGTTAGGAAAAATACAAATTATCTACAAATTTGTCATTTGTTCCGTAACTGGAAATACAAACCACGCTATTTAATAGGGGTGACTCACCCATTAGGAAGGGTGGATGTCCCAGCCAGTCTGGCTTTTTGGCTTTGCCCGGGGACTCCTTATTTGTGTGTGTAAGCACCCAAGAAATAAGGAGTCCCTGCACCTTGCTAGAACCTTGCTACGCAAGGTCTGCGGCCTACGCAAGCTGTGTGTGAAGGTATAAAGAAGTGTGACTTGTCCTAGAAAGTTGTTCTAAAATTCTTTAGATGGAAACTTGTAGACTAGGACTTTCCCAATACCACCTCGTCAGGGTATGGGGACGTAACAGTATTAATCTTAATACTAGGAACACAAGGGAACAGGGTTTACCTGCAGTGGTTTGAGGTCAGCTATGCAGAGAACCCAGGATGCTGCTTTCCCCAAGAGAGGGGATGATGAAGAAAAGAATAAGGGCCAGTCAAACATTTTCATTCATGCAGACTAAAACCGGGTAACAATGCCCTCAACCTTCTGCTACTTGCAGGTAGTGGAATGTGAACGTTGTTTGACGTTTCCATACCCCAGCTTGAAGAACCTGCGTCACTGAAATATTTCTTTTGAAGCCCAGGGACGTAGCTATGCCCCTGACATCATGTGCTCTGGGGCGACGTGACGGAGGAGGGTCTGGATTCAGAGCCAGGTCAATGACCCTGCGGATCCATGCAGAGATGGTGTTCTTGGTGACCCTCCTCTTAGTCCTTCCTGTAGTGATGAATACCGTAGTGCTGGCACACGAGGACGGGCTGCGACTGTTCTTTTGAGGTACAGCCTCAAGCTCCTTACTGGGCATAGTAATAGATGTCTGGGTCATCTGTTACAGTACGGAGACTAGAAATCCGGTAGGAGTCGAATCGAGGATCCGCTACTCCTGGATTCTGAGTCTTAGCAATAAACTCAGGGACAAAGCTGAACGTTACCTCCCCCCATCCCCTTGAAGGGGCGATGTCATACGAGAGACCATGAAGTTCGCTAACCTGCTTGGCCGAGGCCAAAGCTAGCAAGAATACCGTCTTCCAGGTTAGGTGGTGATCTGATGTCTGGCGTAATGGTTCATAGGGAGGTCTCTTAAGAGACCTGAGAACTCGAACCACGTTCCATGGAGGAGGTCTCACTTCCGACTGAGGGCAGGTAAGTTCATAACTACGTATGAGTAGAGAAAGTTCTAGCGATGAGGAAATGTCCATTCCTTTCAGCCTGAAGGCGAGACTTAAGGCTGAGCGATAGCCTTTCACTGCCGAGACTGAAAGGCGCATTTCTTCACGCAAATACACGAGGAACTACGCTATTGTTGGAAAAGTGGCATCGAGTGGAGAGATATCCCTTCCACGACACCAATCACAGAAGACTTTCCACTTTGCCTGGTACACTGATGCTGAAGACTTTCGCAGGTGTCCAGACATCCTGTCAGCAACTTGTTGCGAAAATCCTCTCTCAGAGAAGAGATGCTGGATAGTCTCCAGGCGTGAAGTCGTAGTGAGCCTACGGCTTAGTGGAAGATGTTGGCATGTGGTTGTTTGAGTAGATTGTGTCGTGGAGGGGGTTCTCTTGGTGGCCCCGTTAAGAGTTGCAGAAGGTAAGAGAACCATTCTGCGTGATGCCATAGCAGAGCTATGAGGGTCATTGAAAGATTGACCGATGTTCTGGTCTTGTTGAGTACCCTCCTCCTCAGACAGAATGGGGGAAAGGCGTAAATGTCGATGTTGTCCCACCGTTGTTGGAAAGCATCTTGCCAGAGAGTCTTGGGGTCTGGGACTGGGGAACAGTACAGCGGGAGCCGGAAGTTCAGGGCCGTTGCGAAGAGGTCCGCAGTCGGAGAACCCCACAAAGTCAGGACTTTGTTGGCTACTAGATGATCCAAAGACCACTCGGTACTCAATATCTGAGATGCTCTGCTCAGATTGTCAGCGAGCACATTCCTTTTGCCTGGAATGAAGCGTGCCGATAGTGGTATCAAGTGGATTTCGGCCCATCTCAGTATCTCTACTGCTAGATGGGGTAGTTGCTGCGAAAAAGTACCTCCTTGTTTGTTGATGTAGGCCACTACTGTGGTGTTGTCGCTCATCACCTCCACAGAGTGACTTGCCAGGTACTGTTGGAACTGTTGAAGGGCCAGAAAGACAGCCTTCATCCCTAGGAGATGTATGTGGAGTTACTTTTCTGACTCTGACCAGAGGCCTGAGCTCGTGTGGTGCAGCACGTGCCTCCCCCCCCCCTTTTTTTGAAGCATCCGAAAATAGCATCAAATCCGGGGGGAGGATGAGAAGATCCACTCCTTTTCGTAGGTTCTCATCTGCCACCCGCCACTGGAGATCCGTCAGTTCCGCAGGTCCCATGGGGATCTGGATGTCCGGGGAGTCGTACGATTGATTCCAACGGGACTTGAGTCGCCGCTCGAGGGATCTCATCCTGAGGCGACCATTGGGAACTAGACGGGCCAGAAATGAAAAGTGACCAAGGAGACGTAACCACGATTGGGGTGGAAGTTCTTCTCGTCTGAGAAAAGGTCTTGCGACCTTCCTCAGCCTTGCTATCCTGTCGTCTGATGGGAAAGCTTTGTGGAGAGTGGTGTCTATAATCATGCCTAAGTATACCAGTCTTTGAGTCGGAAGCAGTGAAGACTTCTCGAGATTTACCATGATCCCCAGATCTTGGCAAGTTTGTCTCTGTGTTGAAGAAGGGTTAACACCGAGTCTGCTAGGATTAACCAGTCGTCCAGATAATGGAGGAGACGGATGTCAATCCTGTGTGCCCAAGATGATACTAGGGTGAACACTCTGGTGAAGACTTGTGGTGCTATGGAGAGACCGAAGCACAGCACCTTGAACTGGTACTTTCTGTTGTCTAGGCTGAATCTTAAGTACTTCCTTGAAGACAGATGGACTGGGATCTGGAAGTACGCGTCCTTTAGGTCCAGTGTGCACGTGAAGTCTTGCGGTCTTGCTGCTAGTCTGACCATGTCCGCCGTCTTCATGCTGAACGGAGTTTGTTTGACAAACTTGTTCAGAGCCGAGAGGTCGATGACTGGTCTCCAGCCTTCAGACGCCTTCTTCACAAGAAAGAGTCGACTGAAGAAGCCTGGGGATCTGTCGAGGACCTCTTGGAGAGCGCCCTTCTTCAACGGGGTCTGGACTTCTGCCCGAAGGGCTTGCCCCCTTGTCGATCCAATGGCAAGGGAGTTCAATGCCATTGGATTCGTCGTCAGGGGAGGTAGAGATGTTATGAACGTGAGGCGATATCCTAGACTGATCACGGAGATTTTCCAGGAATCGGCCCCAAGTTGCTTCCACCTGTTTGAGCAACTTTGTAGGCATCCCCCCACTGGTGGACATGCAGAGGGACTGCCTATCCTAGCGTTTGCGGCCTCGGCTCCCTCTAGGATTCTTGCCTCCCCTGGAGAACTTTTTGCCTTTCCTTTTTTTGACAGGAAAGAGCTTAGACACCAAAGTCTTCGCTGCTGTTGGCCTCTTAGTGGTCTTGACTGGACAGGACTGCTGTGGTGCTGGAGGCTTATAGGGCTTGGATGTTAAAGCCCTATGAAGGAGGGAGTCTTGAAGAGAATTCCTCCACCTCTCAGCGGTATGTTCCACATCCTTAGGCTCGAACAAGATGGATCCCTCTAAGGAGGAATGTCTGAGCCTATTGTTCTTGATGCTAGGGACCTTCTGATGGAATCTATCAGCTATTGCATTCCGACGTTTCAGGATGGTATTTGCCCACAAGTTCGAGACTTGGTGGGCCAGAAACTCAATCGTGAAAGTACCTGAAAGAAGGAAGGTTTCCATAGCTTTCCTGGTACGTTCTTTGGAAAAATCCTCAGAACGTATCAGGATACCTAAGGTCCCCAACCAGACATTGATACATAGCACACTTCGCAACTTTCTCCTGGTTGAGGATCTCGGCTGCCGAGAACGAGACCTGCCAGTTGGAGAGTCTCTCAAGAGGGACTCCCCTGGTTAGCTCTTCCAGCGAGTGGTGAAGAGGAAGAGATAAACAAGGCTCCTCAAGGATCTCGAAGTACCTCCTCTGCTGTACGCGAGGAGGTGGGAGGAGCTTGTTGGTGGCACCGGAACAGTTGGAGGAGGACATCTCGGAGAGTTGTTGTGAGATCTTGTCCCTGGTACTCTTAGCCCCTTGAGACCAGGGCAGTGCTGCACTGGTCTTGGAGGGTTTCTGAGTACCAAAGACACGGTCCAAGACCGTGTCCTTGCCCTCTCGAGGAGGGATCTCTGGGTCAGAAAACCCGTTGAGAGCCCTCATTAGAGTTAGAACTTGCCAAAACGCATGTTCTGACTCTTGCTAGTCTCCTCTTGTTGTAGGACTTTCAGCGAAGTCTCCTTCTGTCCCCAAAGGCTCCTCTTGGGGAGAGTCACGGAAGTTCCATGAGTGGCTAGCTGGCTCCACCCTAGTCCTAGTAGAGGACTTCGGCAATGTTTTGGAGTCCTTAGATTCCTTCCTGGGAAGGATGTAGGACTCCAACATTGACGAGGGTGGCACGTTCCTTTCAATCCCCGACTGAGTAGACCCCTCGGCACGAGGAGAGGTTTCCCCCATTGGTGCGATGGGGGAAAGTCTCTCTTCGCGTGATTCCCTTGAGGACGGGAAATTTTCGTCCGAAAGGGAAGGAAAGGGAGGAATCTGCCTCGAAGGTTTGTGTGGAGTCAGTTTCGCCCTTGGGGAAGTGACCGCGTCTGGAACTCCTCTTTTTCTCTTCAAAGGTGTAGAAGAAGCTATGGTTCTGAGTCCCAATTCAGAGAAGACAGGCTTGAAAGCCTGCGTTACGGCTCTGATCAGTGCACCGAACCAGGCCTGTTGGCTGACAGATGCGCTGTCAGACATACCCCTTGAAGGGACAGGGACTGAAGGATCCCTGGGAGGAGTCCCCATCATTGGTGGGTTTGCCTGTGGTGGCTTTGGGATCCTGGACCCCTCAGGATGTTTCCCTACTCCCACAATGCGTGGTGGTATGCAGTTGCGGGGAGGGGAATGAGGTGATGGCGACTATGCCGTGCGTAGTTCAGTAGTCTCGCGCGTGGGAGGATATTGACGCTCGCGCGAGGGAGAATAATGGCGCACGGGTGCAGGCGACTGTTGGCGCACGGGTGCGCGCGCAGGATTAATACGTTAAGTGAGCGGGCGCGCGGGGGAGAGTTCGCGCGCACCTATACCAGCCATACGGCACGCGCGCAGGAGAAAAAACCCTAGCGCGCGGGCGCGCAATTGAATCATGTGGGGAGCATGGGAGTGCGAGAGAATGTTGGCGCGCATCCTTTGGAGAGGATGGGCGAGCGTGCGCAGGGCGCGTATCCTCGCGGATGCGTGCGGGAGAAGGCTGGTGCGATGGTACTGGTTGGCGTGTGGGAGAAGCCAGCTTTGCTGACTTTCCAGCAGCACTACGTTCAGTAGATTGTTGGCGCACAGGACAGTTGGATGTTGGGCGCGTATGTGAGTGGGCAGGAGACTGATGGCGCACGGGAGAGCGCTGGCGCCCAGGAATTTGATGGCGCGCAGGTGAGTGTTGGCGCGCAACTGGGCGCGGGCGCGTAGGAGAATGTTAGCATGTAGGCAAGACCTGGCGCGCAGGAGAACGTGGGCGCGTATGCGCATGCGGGCGTGCATAGCACGTGATGGAGCTATGCTCCTGTTGGGGCGTATGCGCGTATTGGCGCGTACGCCCTTGATGCCCTGTGTTAGGGTTTAGTGATGGGGCCTGACGAGCTACTAAGGAGCGTTCGTCAGGTTTCATTGGCGCGCCTTAGCGTGCTTAGGTGAAGCCTTGTTAGGCCCCTGTAGAATTGGTGACGGTAGGTCGGCAGGTCTGTCGGATGGAAGGTCGACGTGTCCTTTAAAAGGACGACCTTCCACCGAAGGAGATCGCGAACGATCTGCAGAAAGGTCCAGGACCAGTGCAGGAGCAGTGATAGAGGATTGGTCTCGAGGCTCCTCTGCGGTGGACTGCATCGAAGGTGTTGAACCAAAGAGGTGCCTCCTCACTGCAGGTGAAGGAAGGCCTCTAAGGCAAAGGGGAAGGCGAGCCTTCTGACGAATGCGCCCTCTGGGGGCATGTTGGATCAGCAAGCTGACCTTCTGCAGTCCTCCTCCGAAGAGTCTCTGTAAGTGAACTCCCCCGAGGTGAAGAAACACTAGCAAGAGAGACTGACGATGGACTTAGTTTCTCCCTCGTAGGTTGAACAGGAACGGGAGAAACTAAGCCGTCAGTTACCGTAGAGTTTGGAGAGGCAGAGGTGATGGGTGATACCGCATTGGATATTTCTGACACCACAACGTCAACAAGAGACAGAGGATCAACCTGTGACGGTGACGGCGATTGCTTGACAGCGACACCCAATCAGATGTAGTTAAGCAAAACCTCATTGGAGGGCGAAACCGTAAGCCCCAAGGAGGACCAAAGCTGAAATAAGGTTAGTGACATATCCTCCCCCGGGGGGAGAGGTGGAGCTACTTCGCAAGGGGAAGCAACGTCATCTCTCAAGCCCCGAGGTAGGTAAACAGTACATCTGTCTACACTACCACTCGACGGTCTCTCGAAAGAGACCGACCGAGTGGGAGCTTCGGAGGAGGTTTGGGCAACGGAAGAAAAGGCCTTGAGTTTTTCTCCTTTCAAAGAAACCTTCGAAGGAGAAAAATCCCGTTTGGACTTCTTCCGTCGTCGCGAAAACCTCTCCCACTGGGAGGTTAGACCACTCCCTTCACTCACTACACCTGTTGTTGCTATCACACCGTTGGCCCCTACAAGAAGGACAAAGGGCGTGAGGATCAGTCTCGACCGCCGACATGAATGCTCCACAGGGGAGGTCGGGAAACCCTGGGTAGGTGCGCATAATTGCAGAGGCCAACTTCACATATACAGAACTAGAAAAAAGAAAAGACAAAAGTAATTAAATGGCTGCCAAATGACGGCGAGGATGAGAACGGACACGTCCGACCACCATCCGAGCCAAGAGCAAAAGTGAGCTCAAGCACAGGTGTGTGAGAGGGGGGGTAGCAAGCTACCCTCCCCTACCCCCGCTAACTAGCGGTGTGGGCAGTAAACCCTCGTTAAAAATCAATGGCTCATCATTTCAGCTACGCCGAAAGTAATACCCCTATTAAATAGCATGGTCTGTATTCCAGTTACGGAACAACTAAAAATTTAAAGACGCACAGTCCATTTCTTTTACGATTATCAAAGTACATAAAACTTCAAGACAAATTTCAAATGGAAAGAATGAGATACTTCCCCACTAACTTTTCTCAGGAATCGAACTACAAACGGAAGAACCATATTGATGTAAAATTCAGTAAGACACTATTCAATCCTTGATTGCTATATATACTGCATCGATCTCAGCATGATTTCTACTAATGAGGACATTTCATCAGATTGAATACACAGTAGGATATCAAATGACTGAATTAATATGGAATATTTCCTATACAACATCGTTTCATATCCTAGAATATCACATACACATTTATAACCATCATTCCTCTGGAACTTGAACTTTTGCTAATTTCTTTGAAGTGAAATGATCTTGGCAAGAATCAAATGCTCAAGTGCTTTTATATTAGCAAGGTTGAGTAATTTTTCAAACAGCTTTACATGCTCTATGGTAATAAAAATGCATGAGTAGAGTGAATGGCATATGTGACCTTTATTTTCAATTTTTAGCTTGCTAGTTCCATTTGTATATTAATGATTCTAAAGCCTTGATTTGTTCTCGAATTTTTATGTGAAGATATTTTGCCTGAATATCAACCAGACACTTTAGTATAATATTATAATTCAATTTTGTCAGTGAACAAAACTCACCCAAGGAATGTCACGTCCGCTGGCATTGACGTGCAAGTAACAAACGAGAGAACTCTATCAATAAGCGCTCAATCCAAAAGTTAACAGCACAATGCTACTTCACCCAAGTGTCATAAAACACATCAATCAACGTTGACATTGCAAATACCATCAATCAAAGGCGATTTCGGACACGATACAAATTCAAGAATATACAAATGTCTATCCTTCTTATGCAATGCCTAAAATGGCCTGACAGATGAGAAATTGTGGGTTTCAATGGGTCCACTTAAACGATACATTAAATCTTTAAGCACAATCAAATAATCATCTTAGAATAACACAAACAACAGTCTTCCTGTACTTTATCCAGAGAAGTAAGGTCACGATGCGAGACACCTAAAGATTCCCACAAATTCTTTAACGAGACCGAGGAGACACCAGAGATCCCCACTGCTTCTTTAATGAGACCGAGAGAACTCCGTCTCAGGAAAGCTGCCACAACCGACAGCAAGAAAATTAAAGATATTTATGAGAGGCAACGCTGTGGCCTAATAACCAAGAAGTTTCCCGTAAACTAAAATAAGGAATAAAAACCGAGGTAGCAACAAACTTGTCTCTTGAAGAGAGAAGGCGAGGATTTCAAGGCAGGAAAGGACAAAAACAGGAGGGACGTTTAGGAGCTTTGGGGAGGAGGGTTCAAGGTCGGGAAGGATTCAAGTACGGCTGGCAAGACTGGATTTTTTTCTACGTAAATATTCTACTGAACGAGCGATCTCGACGAAGCTTTTGCCCAAGGTTCGTTTGGTCGGCTTCGAGATCGTAGGCTTTTGTCTGTTTGCAGATGATCGAGCCTGATCAAAGTTTTTACACAGTAGTACGTTTTTCAGCGAAAAGGGAAATGAGGGACAAAAGTAACACGGGATATTGTGATCTTGGGATATTAAAGAATAAACAAACAGTAGATTAGACCTAAAGAAATATTCAATAAAAAAAATAATATACAAATTTATGACCAAACATATGAAGTACTGTATATTGTATTTATGCACACACGTGAAAAAAAAAATGATATGCTCTACAAAGCATAATTATAATAATGACAATCCAAAATAGTTCCACATCAAAGAGTATAACCCAAAACAAAACATTCATCTACTGAAACAAACTCGAAAGTACAAGTTGGAGACGAGAATGAAAAAGGAAACAAGTTGTAGTAGTAATAGTAAAATATTTGATCTGTTACTATGACATATTTTAGAAGTGGAAACACAACCAACATTTAAAAAAAGAATCTACGGAACGGAGGGGAAAAAAAAATGAAGGCCCCACTCACTTGTATCCTCCTTCCCATCGTCATCTCAAGGTAGAACTCGCGGTACCACAGCTGGGAGAGGTCGCAGCAGAACTGTAGGGTCTCTGTTGGAGAAATAAGACGGAATCCGTTCAGCCTCCGGTTAGTGTTAGGGTGGAGAAACGTAGGATGGAAAATTTTCATAACGAAAATCTGGTTTTGGTAGGGGTTGGAGTAGAAGAAACAGAAGAAAATTAATCGGAACCCGTTCATCTTCCGGTTAGCATTGGGGTGGAGAAATGTAGACGGATGAAAATATTTTAAAACCGATTCTTTTGACAATGATTTAGAAGGCAGAAGATCTTAAACCAGACACTTAACCCTTTTACCCCCAGGCTATTTGGAACTTTCCAACCCTTAACCCCCGGGCATTTTTTTTTTTTAAGCACATTTTGCAGTACAGTGAACCCTCGCTACTTCGCGGTTCGACCATCGCAAATTCACCACTTCGCGGATTTTTTTCATAACCCATGTATATACATATATCGCGGATTTTCCGGAAATATCGAAAATACCGCGATGTGACCGATGGTGCGAGATTGGAGAAAGTAAGGAAAATTGAATCATGATTGATTTTCAATATAAATGAAACTTTGAGGAGCAACAAAGATATCATTTGTTAGAGAGATAGAGAGAGGTAAGGAATGGGAGGTAGTGAAAAGTAGCCCACAGAGGGAGAGAGAGGTAGAGGTAGAGAGAGAGAGGTAGAGAGAGAGAGAGAGAGGTAGAGAGAGAGAGAGAGAGGTAGAGAGAGAGAGAGAGAGAGAGGTAGAGAGAGAGAGAGAGGGGGGTTCAAATGTAATAAACAAAAAAAAATTGATAGGTTATAACACATTGGTGCTTTTGTAATATCAACTGTACAGTAAACCCTCGTTTATCGCGGTAGATAGGTTCCAGTCGCGGCCACGATAGGTGAAAATCCGCGAAGTAGTGACACCATATTTACCTATTTATTCAACATGTATATTCAGACTTTTAAAACCTTCCCTTGTACGTAGTACTGTTAACAAACTACCCTTTAATGTACAGAACACTTAATGCATGTACTACAGTACCCTAAACTAAAACAGGCACAAATATTAAAGGTGATTTTATATCATGCATTTCCTAAACATGCTAAAAAGCACGATAAAAAATGGCAACCAATGTTTTGTTTACATTTATCTCTGATCATAATGTAGAAACAAACTGGAGGTAGAGCTTTGCTTATTACCCAGACATATTTCCCATACTTTTCCCTTAGAACTACATCACATCTTCCTACTTTAGATATATATATATATATATATATATATATATATATATATATATATATATATATATATATATATATATATATGTATATATATATATATATATATATGTGTGTGTGTGTGTATATATATATATTTATATGTATACACATATACATACCTACATATATACATAAATACATGCATACATATATATATATATTACTGTATATATATGTGTTATGGAAAAAATCCGCGAAGTGGTGAATCCGCGATGGTCGAACCGCGAAGTAGCGAGGGTTCACTGTATACTGTAGACGGTTTGAATAAGTTAAGAAATGGTATAAACGATACTTTGTTAGATAATTCGTACACTCTCAAGAGCGGCAGCTAGATGACAGCTGATCTAATCAGCCAAAAGTGAAACAAAAAGAAGTCAACAATACTCGATTTTTAAAACACACCCGAAATTTAAAAACAAAAGTACACGCTTTCTTAATGTGCAATTAACTATTTAAAGAGTGGCAATTTTCTAGAATAAAATGATATTTCCCAAAAAATAGTGGTTTGCTGACGAAATCGGATGCCGTATTTTTAGCTATGATTGAAATGGATGTAGACTCGGCCTAATTTTTTCGTTTCGTATTTAATTGACACTAAGAAAACTAATTTTAGTTTCTTCATCTAAATGTAAGTATTGTATAACACGAAGAGAGAGAGATAGAGAGAGAGAGAGAGAGAGAGAGAGAGAGAGAGAGAGAGAGAGAGAGAGAGAGAGAGAGAGAGAGAGAGAGAGAGAGAGAGATGAATCAGCTGTTGTAATCAAATGGCGTGTTTTTGTTTTGTGAGAATTTCATCGCCACGAATATAACAACAACATACTGTACTGAACTTTACAGTATTATACAGACTACTGTAATATGATAAAGTAAAATATTTGTAATCTATTTTATATGAAATGGGGCTATTTTTTTTGTTTAAAATTTACATTTACGTATGTAAAACAACTCTCTCTCTCTCTCTCTCGTAGATTGTTTTCCTGCTTTGCTACGTATGTATGATTTTATATAGATACGGTAAATAATATTTGTAATAACATATTTTATAAAAGCTTTTACTGAAATCTCATTATTTATCACTTCCATCATGCGCGTTAAATTCCTTAGTTTGTTTACTGAGCGTACTTTATGACGCCGTCGTTTCAGGCGGCGTCATAAAGAAAAACATTTCATTTGGAAGTCCTAAGAAAAATTAACTAAAACATTAGTAATAACCAAATCAACATACTGTACTGAATAATCAATATAATCGATGCAAAAACTAACCTAAACACAGATGTGTAAATGCGTTTGTTTCTTCATTATAATCAGAGATAAACGTAAACAAAACATTGGTTGCCATTTTTTATCGTGCTTTTTGGCGTGTTTAGGAAACGCATGATATAAAGTCGCCTTTAATATTTGTGCCTGTTTTAGTTTAGGGTACTGTAGTACATGCATTAAGTGTTCTGTACATTAAAGGGTAGTTTGTTAACAGTACTACGTACAAGGGAAGGTTTTAAAAGTCTGAATATACATGTAGAATAAATAGGTAAATATGGTGTCACTACTTCGCGGATTTTCACCTATCGCGGCCGGGTCTGGAGCCTATCTACCGCGATAAACGAGGGTTCACTTTATATTTTTTAAATTGCTCTAACAGCCTTAATTTTTGTCATAGAGAGGTCAGGTTGGTCTCATTCTCTTGGAAAATGCCTGAAGTTTCTCCAAAAAATTATCAAAATATGCAAAAAAAATGTAAAAAGCAGTTTTTTGCAAGGACGTACCGGTACGTCCATGGGTGTAAAGGGATGATTTTTCTAAAACGTACCAGTACGTCCTTTGGGGGTAAAAGGGTCAAGTGGGAAGAAACAAGAGGAAATGCTACGACTGATCAGCTATTAAATTTGATATGAAACGAGACCGCAAAGCAAGTATAGTTCCGTGCAGCACAAGCGAGCAACGGCCCACTCAAAGACATCTGATGACACGTCCCCTCTCCTTTTCCCGTTCTAATTCAAGTTAATTTTTCTTGATCTTGCAATTATTACTCTACTTAATTTTACTTTGATATATGAATGAATTATCATACAAACAAAATTGTAGGGTACAACAATCCTTGATATGAAAATACAGTACGTGAAATGTGCTTACACTTTCGAGAAATAGAATTTGTAGAAAAACGATTAGAAGAAACAAATATATTGAAACAGCTGCCAGGTTAGGCTGCACTGTGAAAGTAAAAGATACCACAAAATATTAAAAGTTATTGTGATTATTTATATAAAAATGTCTTAAAACCATCAATGTAACGGAGTTTAACATACGCTAAAGAAAGGTATCCTTTATACTTTATACTTTATATTTCAAGAAAATATAAAATCAACATCGAGAAAAGCTACGACAAAGGAACAACAAGGGATATGAATGACGGGGAACGGGGACGATGCGGAGAGGTGTATAATTCAGGAAATAGAGTATTTTCCGTTCTAATTCTACATAAATTTTCTTAATCTATTAATCTAGCAACTTTTAATCTATTTAGTTTTGATTTGATAGATGAACATATTATCCTTACAGAATTCTAACGTATATTAAAACCTAACCGCTAAAGTTGATGAGATAGGTCCAGAAAAACGAAGTCTTGTGGAACTCGTCGATCTGGCACAGGTGCTGGCCGTCCAGCTCTTTCCGAAGCGTCTTCTTGCCGCCCGATTTGTCCGAGATCAGAGACTCCAGCATTGTCCTGACCATGTACAGCTGCGTGGAAGAGGGACCTGAAAGAGGGCGAGACTGTGTGAGAGCGGGATCTCCGCGAGGGGGAACAGTAATCAAGATACAGAAAGTCCTCGACTTACAAACTTAATAGTCTCCAGGAAACTGTTTATGTTATGCCTATGATTTTCAGCTGCATCGGTCACCAAATAGTCCCACCTTAACATGTATCAATTGGCGTGATTTTCATACACTCAAATATGAACCAAGTTTAAAGTCCCTGGGACAATGATGTCCAAACTCATAGCTGATTACGTGAATTGGACATTTTGCTTGACCGTGACCTTGGCCTTCCAAAATCTAATCATTTCTAGCTTTTTACAGACTAGTTTATCCCTGTAAATTCCTTTATTCTACGATTAAAATTGTGACCAGGAAGCTGTTCACAAACAAACACACAAGTGAGGTAAAACATAAACGCCTTCCAACTTCTTTAGCGGTGATAAAAATGTGTTCTCTCAACATAACATTCAAGTTCCCGAAACGGAATCGTGTGAAATCCAGTCATCCAACTCACTAAAACTTTTGCACAAAATCTCGATCTGTGAAAATTTCTGGCAAACTCGAAACGACGAGATTTCCTCTAATTCGTGCTCAAGCTTTAAAAGTGTTGCGTTCACTTGGGTCTACCTATGTTTCTGGGTCATCATTTTCTTTCATGAACAATATGGAGAAGAAGAAGAGAGCTAGACATAGCCAGGACCACCTTTCAAAACTGATTGCGAGAGGCTTTGCCAAACGCCGCTGAAGCAGATTTGGAAAAGCCTAGCCAATGCATTTCAGCTTCATGGGTCTCACGGAATCAAGAAACTAGCAGAAAGATGAATTTAAAAAGAAGTTTTTACTGTGAATGGCCAAGATTAAAAAATAATGTACAGAGGATCCCCAAATTACAAACATTCGGAATTGTAAACACAAATCCAACTAAAAATAAAAAAGATAAAGAAATGTTATAAAACAATATACAATAAGCAAACATTCGTAATAATCCGGTATCTATTTCACATGAGTCGAGACTATTTGCTAACTTTCGTAACTGGAAATCATAGGCATGGGGTTCAGGTTGCCATAATAACCCCCAAACCAGTTGGGCTGACCGCCGGTGTTCTCGTAACCATGCAGAAAGCAAGCAAGAAGTTTGGGATCCCCTGCTCTAAAGTATTGTCCTGCTAAGGTATTGTCACTGTCCCATTTCTCTGCCATTCATGAGCGACCTTTAAACCCCTTGATCATCCGACAGATGTATAAAAATCATTACCTGGTTAGAATTCCAGTCAATCTCGCATGGCCCGAGCCCTCTTTAACCCTTTTACTCCCAGGCTATTTGGAAATTTCCAACCCTTAACCACCAGGGGTTATTTTTTTCAAGCACATTTTGCAGTATATTTTTTTTAAATTGCTCTAATAGTCTTAATTTTTGTCATAGAGAGGTCAGGTTGGTCTCATTCTCTTAAAAAATGCCTGAAGTTTCTCAAAAAATTATTAAAAATATGCAAAAAAAAAAAAAAAAATGTGAATAGCAGTTTTTTGCAAGGACGTACTGGTACGTCCATGGGGGTAAAAGGATGAGTTTTGTGAAACGTACCAGTACGTCCTTTGGGGGTAAAAGGGTTAAAATTAGGGAGAGCACGGAAAACAATGGACAGAAACGTAATAAACTCACCAACATTCCTTCGCAGGACCTTGATTTCGAAGCCGTTATCCGGATCCTTCTTGCCCTTCAGCGCTGGGTCGTCGGGCGGCTCGGCGCCCTTGATCCAGTCCGCGCTCGTCTCTCGGACGGACACCAGTATGCTGGAAGGCAGTGCATTGTTAGTTTCTCTACAAGTTCAAACCACCTAGTTTCTCTATCACCTAATCAATTAGCCTGAGCATCCAATCCATAACCGCTAACCAATCCCTCTTATTTCTTTCAGTGACTATTGATACGTAATAAAATGATTCTGAAAATAGTAGTTATTAGATTTGTATTTCTTTTGATACTTTTTCCAAGTTTTAAAATCAATGCTCACAAAGATTATCTTTCTTATCACCTTTCTCTACACCCTAGCTCTTCTCCCCACTGATCTGTTACTTAATATTTAAAGATGTTCCAAAAGCACGTCTGCTTTCAAAAATGGCTCTTTTTCCCAATAACCAATATAGTGATCTACTGTAATCTCTCCATGTAAACAGACCACTGATTCCTTCATACCAAAACAAACATTGTATTGAGAATTTACAGATTACAACAGTGCACTTTCTCAAGGAATCCCTTATCAACCGAGGGAATCTCTTCTTCCCGTATCTACTCTGTAGAAATCAATAGCAACCAATTTTGCACAATTAGTGATAATTAAAAATATTCCTGGTTTTCTTCTGCCTGATCTATAGCATTAAACCCTGACGTGACTTAACCATTAACTTCTATAATTAACTCCGTGTATAAATTGTCTGTCCCTTTTTAGTGATAATTAAACACACTCCTAGTTCTCTTCGCCCTGATCTATAGCATTAAATCCTTAAGTGACTCATTCATTAGCCCCTATAATCAATTCTCACGCAGAAAAACCGTCGGCGAAAAGTGCCGACGCGGCAGAAACGTACGTCCTGAGCAGCTCCTTCTTGTTCTTGATGGCTTTTCGAAGCGGGTCCCTCAGGATCAGCTGGACGAAATCCTGCAGCTCCTGGTAAATGTTCCGCCTTATGGAATCCAGGAAGACTGTCTCCATTCTGGCCATCAGGACCTGCAGGCCCTTGATCATTGCGATGACTTCGATCAGGGCGAACTTCTCCTCCTCGGTGTAGTTGTAGCGGGTGGCCTGAAATTAGTGGCAGTTTTGAATTGTTGGATGTAAAGGATTTGAATAATGTGGGAGGGTGGGCTGTGGCACCCTAGCAGTACCAGCTGAACTCGGTTGAGTCCCTTGTTAGGCTGGAGGAACGTAGAGAGTAGAGGTCCCCTTTTTGTTTTGTTTCATTTGTTGATGTCGGCTGGCCCCCCAAAAATTGGGGGAAGTGCCTTGGTATATGTATGTATGTACAATTCTCACAATGTGAAAAACTAGAGAATCAAATAATTTTAGTATAGAAATTGTCACTGCATCTTGGAATTAACTGAAATTATGAATATAATTGCTAGGTAAATTTTGATATAAATGTAAACTTTGTGATGTACATACATACAATCATATACCAAAGCACTTCCCCCAACTTTGGGGGGTAGCCGACATCAACAAATGAAACAAAACAAAAAGGGGGACCTCTACTCTCTACGTTCCTCCCAGCCTGACAAGGGACTCAACCGAGTAAAAGTGTATAATTATACCACTGTGAAAAAATAGAATTGAGAATCTAATTATAACTACAATACAGAAACTGCTCTAGCATCTTAGAATTAACTGAAATTTATTATATAAAAGCTATGCAAACTGTGAAACAAGTCTTAAGAAAACAGTTTGTATATACAGCCACCAACTGGCAGGAAGTGAATGAGGAGAAATAAGGGAGAGAGACATTTCATTCAGTTATCAAACTACCATAATAAATCAATTATACTATTAATTCAATCCTGCTTAACTTATACTGAATCTTAGGCATGTTTCTTCCCATCTCTCACCAGTCTTTTTTCCATCCTCGGTAAGTTGGGCCTACTCTAAAGAGGGCATTAACCCTTTCACCCCCAAAGGACGTACCGGTACGTTCTTGCAAAACTGTTAATTACATGTTTTTATATATTTTTGATAATTTTATGAGAAACTTCAGGCATTTTCCAAAAGAATGAGACCAACCTGACCTCTCTATGACAAAAATTAAGCCTGTTAGAGCAATTCAAAAAAAATATATAGCAAAATGTGCTCGAAATTTAACCTTATGGTGGGGTAAAAGGGTTAATGGCTAACTAACTTTGCCTGTTATTTTGACAGTTGTCTATGACGGTTTATCCACGTTTTAAGGGAGACGGGAGGCTTAGAAATAACCAGAGGGGCAAATTATTGATCGTTTACCAATTAGCCCCCTGTTTGAAATGCTGTTGGTATTCTGAGACTACAGTATTATAGAGACCCCTCTTGCTAGATATTAAACTGTCAATTATTCTAACTGTGAACAGCGAAAAGTATAAGGCCGGGAGCACACTAGCGACTCTGTGGCGCCACAAAGCCACAGCATCGTGTGGCGGGGATGTGGTCTCCCATTGGTTTCCATTGTTTTCAAGTTTTGCTGGGCAAACTAGCGACTGGCTCTCTGTCGCTCATCCCCGCCACAAGCGTGGCGTGGCTTTGAAAACAATGGAAACCTATGGGAGACCACATCCCCGCCACACGATGCTGTGGCTTTGTGGCGCCACAGAGTCGCTAGCATGCTCCCGGCCTAAACCATGCAATATATATTTTACTGAGAAATGAAACGTCTGGATATGAACTGTGTCAACAACCAGACACCATAATGAAAGATGATAAATTTGTCAGTTATATTCAAGTGTTGGGTAATATAAAAGCAATATGTACAGGTACTGAAGAGAGTAATTAGTTATTTAATGTTTGTAATGTGGAAGAAATGTTTGACAATTCATTGATATCCAATACAGTGTACCTTTTGTAAAGAAAGTACTGTATTATTAACAAGGAGTTATAAAGAGTCTTCTAGACTAATTAAGTTATACATCTCTAGTTTTCTACATTCCAAAATAAGGAGGTATCATTAACCCTTTTACCCCCAGGCTATTTGGAACTTTCCAACCCTTAACCCCCAGGCGTTTTATTTTTTCAAGCATATTTTACAATATATATTTTTTAAATTGCTCTAACAGCCTTAATTTTCATCATAGAGAGGTCAGGTTGGTCTCATTCTTTTGGAAAATGCCTGAAGTTTTTCATAAAATTATCAAAAATATGCAAAAAAAATTGAAATAGCAGTTTTTTGCAAGGACGTACCGGTACGTCCATGGGGGTAAAGGGATGAGTTTTGTGAAACGTACCAGTATGTCCATTGGGGGTAAAAGGGTTAAATCTAGTTTAAGGGGTTAACTACTGCATTAATTGTTCAGTGGCTACTTTCCACTTGGTAAAGGTATAAAAGAGACTCCTTGGCTGTGGTAAACAGCTCTTCTAGGACACACCAAAATCAAACTATTGTTCTCTAGTCTTGGGTAGTGTCATAGCCTCTGTACCATGGACGTCCACTGTCTTGGGTTACAGTTCTCTCGCTTGAGGGTACACTGAGGCACACTATTCTGACTGTTTTCATATTTCATTTCCTCACTGGGCTATATTTCCCTGTTGGAGTCTTTATGGTTATAGCATCCTGCTTTACCAACTAGGGTTGTACCTTAGCTTGTAATAATAATAATAATAATAATAAGACATTTCTGCCAATGGTTAATAGAGTCGTCCATGGCCCAAGATCTATCTGTGATGGAAATTTCGTCAAAATCCTTCCCATACTTTTGACGTAACGCCGTCCATAGACAGACAGACAGACAGAAACACAGACAAATAAATAAACCAACTTAATTTTATAACCTCCTTGGCAGAGGTATTAACCCTTTTACCCCCAGGCTATTTGAAAATTTCCAACCCTTAACCCCCAGGGGGTTATTTTTTCCCCAGCACATTTTGCAGAATATATTTTTTAAATTGCTCTAACAGCCTTAATTTTTGTCATAAAGAGGTCAGGTTGGTCTCATTCTCTTGAAAAATGCCTGAAGTTTCTCAAAAAATTATCAGAAATATGCAAAAAAAAAATTTTATAACATCCTTTTGCAAGGACGTACCGGTACGTCCATGGAGGTAAAGGGATGGCTTTTGTGAAACGTACCAGTACGTCCTTTGGTGGTAAAAGGGTTAATAAAAATATTAAATAATTAAAAATTCAGAACGTACCCTCTCGTACTCCTCGGCGTCCGCTGGGCACTGGTTGTTGGAGTGGTGATCTGTCGGGTGCAGCAGCTTCCAGGAATAGAGCTCAGTGACCACGCTCGTCCACTCACTCAGGAGTTGCAGACCGCGGAGGGCTAGGTCGGATATGTCCTTGTTCTCCGAATCGGTGCGCGCCGTCTCTTTGTACGTCGTTATCACCTGCCGAGAAGAGAGGAATAGACCGGTGCTGAAATGGGCGACTATCGTTACCTATTATTATAATAAAATTGATTTGAAACTGCTGTACAGTACTTTCATTACCACCTTTTAATTTGCAATATTTGTTATTGAACAGTTATCATAATATGTTATTTTTATAATAAAATAAATTTTTGAATATACTTACCCGGTGATTATATAAGCTGCAACTCTGTTGCTCGACAGAAAACTCTACGTAAAAAATCCGCCAGCGATCGCTATGCAGGTAGGGGGTGTACTTCAACAGCGCCATCTGTCGTGCAGGTACTCAGTACTCAATGTAAACACAGAACTCAATTTTCTCCTCGGTCCACTGGGTCTCTATTGGGGAGGAAGGGAGGGTCCTTTAATATATAATCACCGGGTAAGTATATTCAAAAATTTATTTTATTATAAAAATAACATTTTTCAATATTAAACTTAGCCGGTGATTATATAAGCTGAATCACACCCAGGGGAGTGGGTAGAGACCAGCAATAATTGTTTACATTATTATGAGCTAAGGATTTTTTATTTCATTTTAGCAGTTATTCAAAATAACAAACATAAAATAAATAAGTACCTGGTAAGGAAGTCGACTTAAACAATTACTCTGCCTTTTTAAGTACGTCTTCCTTACGGAGCCTCGCGATCCTCTTAGGATGCTGAGCGACCCCTAGGAGCTGAAGTATCAAGGGTTGCAACCCATACAACAGGACCTCATCAAAACCTCTAATCTAGGCGCTTCTCAAGAAATGACTTTGACCACCCGCCAAATCAAGTAGGATGCGAAAGGCTTCTTAGCCTTCCGGACAACCCAAAAACAATAATAAAACATTTCAAGAGAAAGATTAAAAAGGTTATGGAATTAGGGAATTGTAGTAGTTGAGCCCTCACCCACTACTGCACTCGTTGCTACGAATGGTCCCAGAGTGTAGCAGTTCTCGTAAAGAGACTGGACATTCTTAAGATAAAAAAGACGCGAACACTGACTTGCTTTTCCAATAGGTTGCGTCGATTATACTTTGCAGAGATCTATTTTGTTTAAAGGCCACGGAAGTTGCGACAGCTCTAACTTCGTGTGTCCTTACCTTCAGCAAAGCTTGGTCTTCCTCATTCAGATGGGAATGAGCTTTTCGTATTAACAGTCTGATAAAATAGGATAAAGCATTCTTTGACATAGGCAAAGATGGTTTCTTAACTGAACACCATAAAGCTTCAGACGGGCCTCGTAAAGGTTTAGTTCGTTTTAAATAGAACTTAAGAGCTCTTACAGGGCATAAGACTCTTTCTAGTTCATTTCCAACCATACGATAAGTTTGGAATATCGAACGATATTGGCCAAGGCCGAGAAGGCAGCTCGTTTTTGGCTAGAAAACCAAGTTGTAGAACATGTAGCCGTTTCGGATGAGAATCCGATGTTCTTGCTGAAGGCATGAATCTCACTGACTCTTTTAGCTGTGGCTAAGCATACCAGGAAAAGAGTCTTTAAGGTGAGATCTTTCAGGGAGGCTGATTGTAGCGGTTCGAACCTGTCTGACATAAGGAATCTTAGTACCACGTCTAAATTCCAACCAGGTGTAACCAAACGACGCTCCTTCGTGGTCTCAAAAGACTTAAGGAGGTCCTGTAGATCTTTATTGTAGGAAAGATCTAAGCCTCTGTGACGGAAGACTGATGCCAACATGCTTCTGTAACCCTTGATAGTGGGAGCTGAAAGAGATCGTTCTTTCCTCAGATATAAGAGGAAGTCAGCTATTTGAGTTACAGAGGTACTGGTCGAGGAAACGGATACTGACTTGCACCAGTTTCGGAAGATTTCCCACTTCGATTGGTAGACTCTAAGGGTGGATGTTCTCCTTGCTCTAGCAATCGCTCTGGCTGCCTCCTTCGAAAAGCCTCTAGCTCTCGAGAGTCTTTCGATAGTCTGAAGGCAGTCAGACGAAGAGCGTGGAGGCCTTGGTGTACCTTCTTTACGTGTGGCTGACGTAGAAGGTCCACCCTTAGGGGAAGTGTTCTGGGAACGTCTACTAGCCATCGAAGTACCTCGGTGAACCATTCTCTCGCGGGCCAGAGGGAAGCAACTAGCGTCAACCTTGTCCCTTCGTGAGAGGCGAACTTCTGCAGTACCTTGTTGACAATCTTGAACGGAGGGAATGCATATAGATCTAGATGTGACCAATCTAGGAGAAAGGCATCTATATGAACTGCTACTGGGTCCGGGATTGGTGAGCAAAATATTGGGAGCCTCTTGGTCATCGAGGTTGCGAAGAGATCTATGGTTGGCTGGCCTCAGGTGGCCCAAAGTCTCTAGCATCCATCCTTGTGGAGGGTCCATTCTGTTGGAATTATTTGTCCCTTCCGACTGAGACAATCTGCCATGACATTCAAGTTGCCTTGGATGAACCTCGTTACTAGTGATATGTCTAGACCTTTTGACCAGGTGAGGAGGTCCCTTGCGATCTCGTACAACGTCAGAGAGTAGGTCCCTCCTTGCTTGGAGATGTACGCCAAAGCCGTGGTGTTGTCCGAGTTCACCTCCACCACTTTGCCTTGAAGGAGAGACCTGAAGCTTTTCCAGGCCAGACGTACTGCCAGTAGCTCCTTGCAGTTGAAATGCATTGTCCTTTGACTCGAGTTCCATAATCCCGAGCATTCCCGACCGTCTAATGTCGCACTCCAGCCTACGTCCGATGCGTCCGAGAAGAGAACGTGGTTGGGAGTCTGAACAGTCAGGGGAAGACCCTCTCTTAGGTTGATATAGTCCTTTCACCAAGTCAGACAAGACTTTATCTTTTCGGAAACCGGGATCGAGACC
The DNA here is from genome assembly GCF_036898095.1 of Palaemon carinicauda. Classification (NCBI taxonomy): domain Eukaryota; kingdom Metazoa; phylum Arthropoda; class Malacostraca; order Decapoda; family Palaemonidae; genus Palaemon; species Palaemon carinicauda. Next base: position 106,154,897 of record NC_090749.1, read on the forward strand.
GCTTCTAGCGTCTTGTCCTTTTCCAGTGAAAAGCTAGATGGTATAGAAGAGGACGGAGGTGTAGTCTTCCTAGTGACACAAATTGATCCACGGATGACAGCGTCCCTACCAGACTCATCCACAGCCTGACTGAGCAGCGTTCCTTCTTCAGCATCTTCTGGATGGATAGCAGGGCTGGGGGCTGATCGTCTTGTTCAGCAACGTCCTCATCAGAGGGTTCCTCATCCGAAACTGATGAGGAAACGGCAACGGAGTGGGCAACGTCTGACTCGCTGAATCCCGTCGCACTGGTGGATGCGTGACGGAGCCGGACGCAATATCATGGAACTGCTGCACAGTCTGTGAACTGTCAACAACCATGGGTGCGCGAGGAAGTACAGCGTCAACCCGAAACTGTCTAGACTGTCTGGGTTGTGCAGTCAACACCCTACCGGGTTGCTGAGGTTGACGCACTGCGTCACAACAAGTCACCTCTGCTGGTTGTTGAACGTCCTGAACGTCAACAACCACCTCCGAGCGTCGCTTAACGTCAACGTGCGGCTGGCAACCCACACTGGGTCGCATCGGTGGAGGAACCACCTCAACTGGCAGACGCGAGTAGGTTACCTCAGCGTCAACAGGGCGCACAACCGACCGGTTGGAAGGTTGTTGGCCAGAAGGTTCTTCTCCGCATTTAAGTCCTCTATCAAGGACGCAAGCTTGGACTGCATGTCTTGCAGCAAAGCCCATTTAGGGTCTACGGGAGCAGGTGTGGCAACAGACGGGGTTAGCGACTGAGGCGGAACCGTTTACCATCCCTGAAAGCCTTGTTATGGTGACATAATAGTACAGCAAAACTTCAAAGGCTCGACAAAAGCTGAGAAGTTGACCTGTAAACAACTTGGAGCGTCTCCTGGCTAGGCGCCAGGGAGAGTCTACCAGAATTGAGAAGTCTATCTGGGCAGAGGCATGAACTCACAAGCCGAGAACTTCTCTCGTGTCATATCAGACTCTCGCTCTATAAACCAGTTTAAAAGAAGGGAAATCAAAGGCTGTATCCCCCAAACTCCTCCTGGTGAAAAAACCAGTCGCCTAGCCAACGTAACGCTCTCTAGGAGAGCGAGAGAGCACTAGCTTAAAAACAACGGCTTCGAAGTAGCTAGGCCTAGTGTAAGTTCTGACGTTTAGGCGAACGAGGAGCAGCAGTTACAAGATCCGGACGAAGATCCTTAAGAAAAATAATCATGATTTAATTAAAGTCCATAGGAGGCTAAGCAGCTTAAGGCTCCTCTCCATCTGACAGAGTCCTCAAGGGAATATCAGTAGGAGGGAGAACAGCAACTTCCTCCTCTACAGGAACCTTGTCCGATAAAAGCTGAGTCTCTCACTGGTGCATTAGTAGCGGACCAGAATGCAACGTCATGTAACTGCTTGACAGTCTGTGAACTGTCAACAACTGAACTGTCAACCACAACAGGTGCGTGAGGACGTACAGCGTCCACTCGAGACTGCTTTGACTGTCTAGACTGAGCAGTCAAAACAACTCTAGAATGCGGAGGTTGACGCACCGCGTCAAAACAAAACAACTTAGACTGTTGTTGTACCTCGCGAACGTCAACGGAAGGTTCCGTGTGTCGCTGAACGTCAACATGCGGCTGGCAGGGTACACTGGAACGCATGGGTGGCGGGACTCTCTCAGCTGGAGTGCGGCAGAAGGTCGCCTCAGCGTCCACAGGACGCACAACCGTGGTTGGTTGTAGGCTAGAGGTTGGTGCAGTGTCAACCTTCTCCGCACGAAAGTCCTGCATCAATGACGTTAACTGAGACTGCATGGTCTGCAGCAAAGACCACTTAGGGTCTACAGGAGCAGGTGCGGCAACAGACGGTGTGACTGCCTGATGCGGTACCGCTTTGCCTCTCTTAGGAGGTGAGCAGTCGTCGGAAGACTGCAGCGAGTCCGAACTGACCCAGTGGCTACAACTGGGCCGTTGGACTTGCGCGGAAGGGACCGACTTGCGCTTAATAAGCCGCGAGACCTTGGTCCATGGTTTCTTACGAGAAACCTCTTCCGCAGACGAGGAATAAATGGGCTCTCTCGTCTTTGTGTGGGTGGGGCGATCTTGGGTAGATACGCCCGAAACCACGGAGGGAAACGTCTGTTCATTGATCAAGGCCTCTCGAACCCATAAGTCGTTCGACATTACTTCTCCCCTGGGCTTGGGAGCTTGCAAGAGGTCCCGGACTAGGTGAACGACAGGCACGAACAGACGAACCCTCGGACGCAACACTGTAACACTTTGCGCATATCACTTTATCGATTTTCTGTTTTGCACTTATTTCACTGAAATCGAAACTTTTACTGATTTCTACCTGAAACACGCAATTCTACCTTTCATTAAAAGGTAGTAATTGCGAAATCAGTCGTATAATGCAGCTCATTAATACCAGCAAAAAACAGAAAACATATATTAAGATAAAAAATTCAGTGGCTGGGAAAGAGACTAAACACTAGTTCATATAAACTACGTTTTCAATCTCTCACCGCACATAGCCTGGGGACGAGAAAAAAACCTAAAAACGTTTTACCTTCCTCCCCGTACAGAGACTAGGGACGAGAGTAACACGAGAACAACGTTACCCGCTTGAACGGAACGTTTTCTCTCCTCTCTCTCCCTCCGTCTCTATCTCTCTCTCTCTTGATTTCGCACCTAAGAGAAGAGCCCAATTATATATCGTCAAAAAAACATGTTACTTGACTAAAGGAAAAAACTGAAAGGTTTTCCAAATAAAAAGTTCCTTTAAATTAGAATTTAAAACATTTAAGCTAAGAAAGAATGAACAAAACGTCAGAATCGATTTACTCTTACTGCAAAGTGAAACCGTGATACACTCTCTCTCTATCGTAACGATAGAGCGCATGTTGAATGTCCTGAACGTCAACAACTGCGTAGCCTAAAAAACTAAACGTTAGTTCATCTTTGAAAACAGTACGAAGACTATCAAAGAAAATCTTTCATAAAACATTACATTTAAAAAGTTTTAAATTCTTTAAAGGCTAAATACGATATAACGGGCTCAACGTTGATTAACTTCGGTTCCAAGTTAGGACCGCCTACTATCAGGAAAGGTCGCATATAAACAAAACATTAAAATTTATTTTTATATGTTTATAATAAATGGAAAGTTAATCGAAGAGGCCTAATAAAGGCGGAGAGATATAAAATATATAGATCTATAACGTGATAAGAAAAATTACTAAAAACCTAAACACACTTCCGTCTAAGGGAAAGGTCGGCCATTTAAAAGTGAAAGAAAGTCCATACTCTCTTTGTCACCATAATTAAATCTATCCAAAACGAGTTCAAGTTTTGAGATGAAGATAAAACTCCTGCATAGCGAAAGCTCAAAACTAGAATAGTGTACTTCACCAAATAGTTGTGAAAACAAATCCAGTTAGTAACAGCGAATTAGTAGGTCTTGCCGGTAGCCCGACAGAGAGAAAATTGAGTTCTGTGTTTACATTGAGTACTGAGTACCTGCACGACAGATGGCGCTGTTGAAGTACACCCCCTACCTGCATAGCGATCGCTGGCGGATTTTTTACGTAGAGTTTTCTGTCGAGCAACAGAGTTGCAGCTTATATAATCACCGGTTAAGTTTAACATTGAAAAAACCTCGATTTAAAACAACTTTCGAGACCATTTTCTCCTTTGCAACTTTTATTATCAAACTGTTATTACAATAACCTAGATTTAAAACAAACTCTGGTTACCACCTTTTCATTTGCAACATTCAATATTGAACTGTTATATCAACATCCTCGATTTGAAATAACTTTCGTTACCACCTTTTCATTGCAACTTTCTTCATCGGACTGTTATCATCATAACTTTGATTTGAAACAAACTTTGGTTACCGCCCTTTCATTTGCAACTACCGCTCTCCTTCGCTCCTCTTAAACTTTACCTTGACATTTTAGAATCTTTCCTTGGTTTTAATTATAAAACATGGATCAGGTAGCTTGTATGACAACAGACTGAGTAACACCTAAATTACAACATGTGGATTCCCACTGGAAAGGACCTGAGGAAATGAACAAGAAGTAAATTTCTTAATAATGCAGCCTGAAGCGGGAGATAAATGGCATGGGGAATAAAATCTCAATTTCCTAATCTGGCGGTGAAGTCATTGGATCTTTGGAAGTTCACATTTTTTAGAAATTCTATTTTGTTGAACAGGTTAACGTGTGTCATTCTGTCATTTACATAAGATTGACCTACTGAACAGGTTGTAATATATCTCATTCTGTGGAGGATTAATTTTATTTTAATTTATTTTTTTTGTTTGCCAAATCGAGAGAGAGAGAGAGAGAGAGAGAGAGAGAGAGAGAGAGAGAGAGAGAGAGAGAGAGAGAGAGAGAGAGAGAGAGAGAGAGAGATTGTTTTAGTATTGTTAAATATACATATTTTATTTGCTTTAGCTTTGTCATTAGAGAGAGAGAGAGAGAGAGAGAGAGAGAGAGAGAGAGAGAGAGAGAGAGAGAGAGAGAGAGAGAGAGAGAGAGAGAGAGTGAGTGAGTGTGGGTGTTTATTTACTTAAGTTTTGTCAAACCGCAAGAGAAAGAAAGTGTTTATTTGCTTTAGTTTTGTCAGAGAGAGAGAGAGAGAATTTCATTTGCTTTCGTTTTGTTAGATCGCGCGTGCGCGAGAGAGTATGTGTGTATGTGCGTTTGTGTGTCCGCGGTGCGCGCTGAAGAAAAAGGGTAATTAGCGAATGATTGTTTGAAGTTGGAAAGATTGTTGGTATATTTGAGGTTGGTTGTTTACCTTTTTAGCTAGGATAGGGTGGTGATGAATGTCTTGGGCGAAAGCATTGGATCTCGAACGATAGAAGGAGTCGGTTCTGCATTTTTTTTGTTCTTCGAAAGCCGGCTGTTTAGTGTTTTTATGTTCTGAGTAAGTACTGTTTTTATTTATTTTTGTTAGGCGCGTTCATGAGTGATAGAAAGTTTATTGTTTATCTTTGATTATAGTGCGAGAGTTAAGTTAGTTAGGAGTGTTCATAAGTGTTTTTCTTTTTTATTTTGGCAGGCCGCGATTCCTCCTTTGGGGAGAAGATTTATTTGAATTTGACTATTGATGACCTGGCTTACTTAAGGAACTTGTGTTTAGAATGCTCTAGTGGATTGATCAACTGTTGACGACCTGGCCTGTTTATTACAATTACGATTTCGATTGCTGTTATTGATGAGGATGATGATGATGATGATGACGATATAGACTGCCAAATTAGTGAGGCAGTTATAGCAGATTGTGCCAGTGTTGCGTCTGCCAGGGAGTTGTGGCTTTGGCCGAAAAGGATTGTTGGCCCTAGTGTGGCTAAAGAGTTCCACCCATAAACAAATATTGGTTTTGGGTGTGGTAATTTTAAGTTGTTAGGGTTTTTTTATTTTTTTTGAATGGTGTTACGGTTTTATATTTAATATTGTTTATGATTCGTGATAAGTGTTTTTTTTGGTTTATGATTGCGTTTACTTTTAAGAATATAGTGTTAAGGTTATGTTTTGTTTTCATTTTCCTTCTGTCCAAGAGTCCAGTTTGAAGTAGAGTCAGGGGAAAGTTTGTATTGTGGGATATTGAGAAAGTAGGAGTGATCAAGGGTGTGGGGGGGTTGTGTTTGTTTACATCCCGCTACATAAATTTGGCGCCCGAACAGGGACTGAAAGTAAAGGACTGTCGAAGGTGGGATTGAAACTGGACTGTTGGACAAGGGTAAATAGGGTTAGGAATTACTTGGAATATTAAAAGGTATTGAAATGGAGTTAATGGAAGAACAGTTGCATATTTTAAAGGAGGAATTGCGGTTGTCTAATGAGCGAGAGGAGAGGTTGTTGTTGGAGAATGCGAGGTTAAGTAGTGAGAATGAGGAGATGCAAAGGAAACTTAGGGAACTTCAGGGAACTGTAGAGAGAGTGGAAGAGGGTGTTGAGATGAGGATGCGAGAAAATGAGAAACGAATGGAAGCTATGATAGGGCAAGTCATGGGGATGATGAAAACAGTCATGGGCGAAGGTGCAGTCGGAGGAGTGGCTTCTGCTTCTGGTAACGGGTTGATGGTGGAAGAGGATAGGGTAAGTGATAATGGGGAAGGTAGTGATAGTGATATTGAAAGTAAAGGGCCTAGACATAGTAAGATTGGAACGAAGGTTGATAGGAAGAAGGAGAAGAAAGGTAAAGAAAATGTGAAGAAAGAAAAGAAGAAAGGTCAGGGTGTGAGTGAGGATGATCATGAATGGGTGAAGGTGGTAAGTAAGAAAAAGGGTAAGAAGGGAATAGTTAAAGATAGGACTTTGAGTGTAGAATTAGATTCATTGTATTCAAATGAAGAAGAAGGCAACAAGAAGGGAGTAGACAGTGAAGATAGTAGTGAGAATGAAGTAGAGGAAGTTTGTAAGACAGTGTTTATGAGAGAGGTACCTAGGTGTGCAAGTTTTAATGAACATAGCAGTAGGGATGTATATGACTTCTTTAGGGAATATGAAAAGTTTTGTCAGGCTAAGTATGGTGATAGTAAGAGAGTTTGGGCTAGGGAGTTGGGAGAATTTTTGTCAGGATATTTGTTGACGATGTATGGGGTGATAATGAGTGTAGGAGAGGTTGAGTATGAAAGTGTAAAGAAGAGGATAATTGAACAGGTAAAACGTATGAAAGGTAGTGTTAGGTATAAGCGAAAAAATGATTTTGATGAAGCACGAATGAAGGTGGGTGAAGCAATCTCGATGTATGTATGTCGGTTAGAAACATTGGCTAGAAAGAAGTATGGGGACGAAGGAATAAATGAAAATAAGGAACTAATGAAGAAGTTTTTGGGTACAGTACCAGAGAGTGTGTGTGAGTTTATTAATTTGAAACGGAAGGAGAAAATGAGATGGACTAGAGAGAGATTGACTTGGGATGATATTTTAGAGATAGTTGAGGATTACGAGTTGGATAGGTGTATGAAAGAAAGTAAATCTGTGAGTGTAAGAACTGGAATGGAGGAATGTGTGCCAGAATTTGGTAGTTTTAGAGATGCTGTTATGAGAGGGCCAATGAGGGCAGCTGATAGTGTAGTAGATAGAAGTGTTAGGGTGAGTAATGTAGGAATACCCATGCCGAGAAATGACGGGTTTAGACAGGGAAATCAAGTTTGGAGAGATAGAAGTGCTAGTACGCAGCAAGTTAGGTTAGGTAGTGGTATCCGTGAAGAGAGGTGTTATAGGTGTGGGAAGGTAGGACATAAAAAGAACGAGTGTAGATGGGCATTAGGAGCATGTTTCGGGTGTGGAGAGACAGGGCATCGTATTAGCGACTGTAAGAAAGAGAAAGTGGTTAAGTGTTATCGGTGTGGTATGACTGGACACATAGCGAGTGGATGCCGTAATAATCGTATGAATGTAATTTGTGGTAATTGTGGTAAGGATGGTCATTATGCTAGAATGTGCAAGGAGCCACGGGGTGAGTGTACTGAATGTGGTGCAGATGGGCATGTAGCTAGGGTTTGTAGAAAGAAGGGATCAAGTCAGCCAGGATGTTCGGGAAACTAATTACTCAGAGGGTTCAGCTGGGTGAGTCCTCGTGTGTGTGGGGAGTGAATGTGATGCATGTTCGTGAGGGTTTATTGCATGAAGATGTGATGGGAGAAAGAGCACATGATTGCATGAGTGTGAAAATGATTTTTAATGGTGTAGAGTTGGTTGGTTTGATTGATACTGGTTGTGGTGTCAATTTAATGTTTAGGAATGCATACGATAAGGTAAAAGAGGTTTGTGAATTTAAGGGATGTAAGGGTGAAGTAAAAGGTATTGGTAATTTGCGTATGCCTGTGCAAGGAAAGTTGCGGGAAAATGTTATGATTGGGGGGCTGATAATGGAGGATAATGATTTTTACGTGGTTGAGGGAGTGAATGAGAAATATGACGTACTGCTTGGGTATAAATTTCTGAAAAAATGTGGTATGATTGTACATCCAAGTGTGAATATGATTGAAATAAAGGTTAAAGGTAATATTTGTGGGGAATTTTATTTAAAGGAAGACGGCAGAGTGAGTACGAAGGTGTGGAAGGGAGTGCCATTGGTAGCAAGGGAAAGTGTAAAATTATCGGGTAAGAAAGGTGAAGTGATTAGTGTAAAAGTTGCATGGCCGAGCAGTCTGGGAATTTCAAATAGTGACGAGGATGAATATGTAGTGGAAGGTATGGAAGCAGGAAATTTGGTGAAAACGAGTGCGTATATATATGATGGTGTTATGAATATGCAGGAACCCAAGGTGTATGTAAGGTTGTTGCCGAGTGTTAGGAGGAAGAGAGTACGTGGAATACGTGAGGGCGATTGCATGGGATGTATGTATACACTGATCAATGTAGAGGATGGAAGATATGTTAAAGCGAGACAGGTAATGGCTGGTAAGGTAAAGAACGATGACGATTGGGATTACGATACGTTGAAAGGAAGAATTAAGTTAGATGAGAGTATAAGTGAGGTCGAAAGGGAACGATTGCTTAAGATGTTATGGGATAAGCGGAGAGTTATGAGTCTCGGTGACGATGATTGTGGGGGGTCAGACCTGCCAGAATTTAAAATAGTTCTCAGTGATGATACCCCCATATATCAGCGTCCCAGGCATTTTTCTCCGCCTATTGCCAAGGAGATAGAGGAGCAGTGTCAGGAATTAGAGCGTATGGGTGTAATAGAAAGGAGTGAGAGTGCCTGGAATAGCCCTATTGTCCCTGTACGAAAGCCTGATGGAAGTTTACGTATGTGTGTTGATTATAGGAAGGTGAATGAGGTGACTGTTAAAAGAACGTTTTCCAATGAATGTGGTGTCTGATTGTGTTTATAAGATGCATGGAATGAAAGTTTTTACTAAATTAGATTTGGTGCGGGGCTATTATCAGATGCCTCTAGCAGAGGGGAGCAGGCCCATTACCGCATTTTCAAGTACGAATTGTCACTTTCAATTTAAAAGGTTGAGTTTTGGTCTTGCTAATGCGCCTGCTGCCTTCCAAAGAGCGATGAATGTTGTATTGGCTGGTTTCGATCGACAGAAGGTGACTGTTTTTATAGATGATATTCTGATTGCGAGCGAGACTGTTGAGGAACATATGCGGTTGCTTGAGGCAGTGTTGAGGCGGTTAATTGAAGTTGGTGTGAAAATTAAGCTTGAGAAGTGTACATGGTTGTCCAGGGAGGTGGAATTTCTTGGGCATGTAGTGGGTGAATCTGGTATAAGGAAGAGTGACAAGTTTGTGAATAAGGTGCGAGAATTTCCATGTCCCCGGACTGTGCGCGAGTTGCGAGGTTTTCTTGGTTTGGTTGAGTTTGGGCGCAAGTTTGTTAGAGATTGTTCAGGTATAGGGAAGCCTTTGAATGAATGGACGGGTAAAAGGAATAGTACAAAATTAAAATGGGATGATCGGATGATAGAAGCGTTTGAAAGGTTGAAGGAAGAGGCCGCGAAAGACGTCACTTTGGCATTTCCAGACTACAGTGAAAATGCGAATACAGTATGCTAGAGTTGTATACGGATGCGAGTGGGGTTAGTATGGGTGGTTGTTTGGTTCAAATGCAGAGAGTAAATGGAGAAGAGCAATCGAGAGTAATAGCGTATGTTAGTAAAGCATTTAATAAAGCTGAGCGGAAGTATTCGACGATTGACAGGGAATTGGCTGCAATACGATTTTGTGTGAAAGCGTTGAAAGTATTTTTGTATGGTGTAAAATTCATTGTGCGTACTGACCATCAGCCCCTAGTGTATATGATAAGGAAAGAGTGTGTGAATGCAAGGGTTGCTAGGACCATAGAGGATATTAATTAATTTGATTTTAGGTTAGAATATGTACTGGGAAATAAGAATGTGATAGCGGATGCGATGTCGAGGATGCATGGGAGAATGGAAGATAAAGAGAGTAATCAGAATTCTGAAAGGTTGCCTGAAGGTTTAGTTGTGGAGCAGAGTTGTGAAGGGGAAGATATGGTATATAAGTGTATCCTAATGGGTTTAAGTAAATTAATACAAGAGGGGTTAAATACGGAAATACCGGGTAGCGTAAGCGAGCTTAAAAGAAGGGTGACGAATGAAGTGTCAAAAGAAATGGTATATGAGGAGGAGAGTAGTGTACTAGAAGGGGAAGTATTATCAAAGATATTAATGGTGGTAAGTATGTTGTATGGTGTAACTGTGTATTTGTATTTTGGATGGAATCGACCGATGGAATATAGGGCATGTAAGGAGAATGATAGGGAATATATTTTGAGGATTCAATGTAAGGAGGAATGTTGCAAATTGTTGAGTGAGAAGGATAATGGTGTAAGTGACCTTAATCTAAGATATGGGGGTATAGAGGACAGTGAATATGATGATGAACATATTGGTGAAGTGAGCGACAGAATTGAAAGGAGAGTAAATGTATGTATGCATGGTGTAAAAGGAAGGATGATGACATATGTGAATATAAATGAGAATGAATATTGTAGTTTAATTGATACGGGTGCTCAAGTGTCATTAGGAAATGAGTCGGTTATCAGGGAAATTGAGAGGTACAATTGGGAAGTGAAAAGACAGTGTACGAGTGTGAGAATTCATGGAATAGGTCAAGGAAGTTTACTTGTTTGGGAAGAAGTGAGGTTGAAGGTGAAACTAGGGAGTATGGAAGTGGAACATAATTTTATTGTAATGGGAGAGAATGAAATGCCTAGTTGTTTTTTGATGGGAATAGATTTTTTGAGGTTGCACCATGTGTCAGTTGATGTTGGTAAGGGTTTGCTTTCAAAGAATGGCTGTAAGGTAATAGTAATTGAGGATAATAGTGTATTCATGGCGAATTTTGTTGGCATGATTGATATTGCAAAGAGTGAAGATGATTTGTTAAGCAAAGAAGAGGTGGAAGAAATGCAAGGTGAATGTTTCGAAATAAATAGGTTACGTGAATGTATTTTAAATGGTATTAGGGTGGAAGAATGGCCGTGTGATTTGGAAGCGCATAAGAAAGTTGTTAAAAGATTTATTGTTTGTAAGAATATTGTGTATTTTTTGCATAGGGGAATGGATGAAGATATATATGTTCCTGTATTTCCAATGCATGCAGCTGTAAGTATGTGTATGGTAGTGCATGACAGGTATGGGCATATGGGGAAGAATAAATTGTGGGAATGCATGCGAGAGAGGTTGTTTACGCCTGGGTTGAGTCAAATTTGTAGGGATGTAGCGACTACTTGTGAGGATTGTCAGAAGGGAAAGTATCAGAGCATGCATGCAAGTCCGCCTGTTCTGAGGTTACGTATGAAAGAGCCATTTGAGATGTTTGTGATTGATTGTGTTTCGTTGCCTGTGACTGCGAGGAGACATGTGGGAATGATTGTCATGGTCGATCATATGAGCATGGTCGATCATATGAGCAAGTTTGCGTATGCAGTGCCCATCAAGAATAAAAGAAGTGAGACTGTAGCGAGAATGGTAAGTCAAGTGATGTTGCCGATGAGTGTGTGTAAGCCTGCAAAAATGTTAAGTGACAATGGTCCGGAGTTTGTTGGATGGGAGTTTGAGCAGATGTTGAGAGAATGGGGCATTGAACATGTGTATTCGACTCCGTATATGCCAAGTGCGAATGGTTTGGCTGAAAGGACTGTAAGAACTTTGACAGAAATTTTACGGATGATGAGTACATGTGATAATGATTGGGATTTATATGTTGGGCGTGCGTTGTGGGCGTATAATGCGACTGTGCACAAGAGTACTGGTATGTCTCCGTGTAAGTTTGTGTTGAATTTTGAAAAGATAGTAAGACCGAGATTGAGTGTGTCCGAGAATGATAGAGATGTTTGGAAGAAAGCAAATGAGAGATTTGAAAGCTACAAAGTGGGAGAGAAAGTGTTAAAAGAAGTAATTGAAAAGGGAAGAATGAATGTCAATAAGGTACGTGATAAGTTTGAAGGTCCATATGAGGTGTTAGATGTTGGTTCTAGTGGGTTGAGTTATGTTTTAGGTAAAGTAAGTGTGGATGGTAGTGTGGAAAAGGTTAGGGCACACCACAATCAGTTGCGGAAATGGAAGGAGGTACCAAGATATATTCAGGAGAATGGTATGACTAAATGGCTAAAAACGAACAAGTATGAACCGAGTATGTGTGAGGCATTAGGTTTAGAAGATAAGCAATTGGTGTTAGTAGAGTATGGAAGGAAAAAGAAGTCTGAGAATTTTACTGGGGATAAAAGGCGGGAAAATTTTGTAGTTGTAGGCGGGAATCAGAATAAGCAGGACAAGGGTGTAAATGTACAGGTGAGTATGGAAGATAAATGTATTAATACAGATGAAACTTGGATGAGTATGAATGATACTTATAGTGTGTGTGGTTTTTCGTTAGATGAGGCAAGAGAACGTATGACGGACACGAGAATGAAAGATAGGAGAATGATAAGCAGTATGAATGATTCTTTTGTTAGTGTAGAAAATGGTTTAGATGTAATGGATGAATTGTTGACAGAAATTAGTGGGATTTTCGGGCCAGATGAAACTGAGGTAGATGAAATAGTGAATGATATCTTAGACGAGCAGAACATAGACGGGAGTAGTAATAGTACGTTGAATGAAAACGACATGGAAGAAGTGAATGAGAGAGTGCAGGTATATGAAGGCCCAGTTACTCGAAGCCGAGGCCCTGTTCCTGATTGCGACTGGGTAATGAGAAAATAGGTAAGTGTTGTGTGAGGATTTGGCAAAGTAAGGGGGGAGGAATGTGGAGGATTAATTTTATTTTAATTTATTTTTTTTGTTTGCCAAATCGAGAGAGAGAGAGAGAGAGAGAGAGAGAGAGAGAGAGAGAGAGAGAGAGAGAGAGAGAGAGAGAGAGAGAGAGAGAGAGTTGTTTTAGTATTGTTAAATAGACATATTTTATTTGCTTTAGCTTTGTCATTAGAGAGAGAGAGAGAGAGAGAGAGAGAGAGAGAGAGAGAGAGAGAGAGAGAGAGAGAGAGAGAGAGAGAGTGAGTGAGTGAGTGTGGGTGTTTATTTACTTAAGTTTTGTCAAACCGCAAGAGAAAGAAAGTGTTTATTTGCTTTAGTTTTGTCAGAGAGAGAGAGAGAGAATTTCATTTGCTTTCGTTTTGTTAGATCGCGCGTGCGCGAGAGAGTATGTGTGTATGTGCGTTTGTGTGTCCGCGGTGCGCGCTGAAGAAAAAGGGTAATTAGCGAATGATTGTTTGAAGTTGGAAAGATTGTTGGTATATTTGAGGTTGGTTGTTTACCTTTTTAGCTAGGATAGGGTGGTGATGAATGTCTTGGGCGAAAGCATTGGATCTCGAACGATAGAAGGAGTCGGTTCTGCATTTTTTTTGTTCTTCGAAAGCCGGCTGTTTAGTGTTTTTATGTTCTGAGTAAGTACTGTTTTTATTTATTTTTGTTAGGCGCGTTCATGAGTGATAGAAAGTTTATTGTTTATCTTTGATTATAGTGCGAGAGTTAAGTTAGTTAGGAGTGTTCATAAGTGTTTTTCTTTTTTATTTTGGCAGGCCGCGATTCCTCCTTTGGGGAGAAGATTTATTTGAATTTGACTATTGATGACCTGGCTTACTTAAGGAACTTGTGTTTAGAATGCTCTAGTGGATTGATCAACTGTTGACGACCTGGCCTGTTTATTACAATTACGATTTCGATTGCTGTTATTGATGAGGATGATGATGATGATGATGACGATATAGACTGCCAAATTAGTGAGGCAGTTATAGCAGATTGTGCCAGTGTTGCGTCTGCCAGGGAGTTGTGGCTTTGGCCGAAAAGGATTGTTGGCCCTAGTGTGGCTAAAGAGTTCCACCCATAAACAAATATTGGTTTTGGGTGTGGTAATTTTAAGTTGTTAGGGTTTTTTTATTTTTTTTGAATGGTGTTACGGTTTTATATTTAATATTGTTTATGATTCGTGATAAGTGTTTTTTTTTTTGGTTTATGATTGCGTTTACTTTTAAGAATATAGTGTTAAGGTTATGTTTTGTTTTCATTTTCCTTCTGTCCAAGAGTCCAGTTTGAAGTAGAGTCAGGGGAAAGTTTGTATTGTGGGATATTGAGAAAGTAGGAGTGATCAAGGGTGTGGGGGGGTTGTGTTTGTTTACATCCCGCTACAATTCTATAGTTTATTTATGACTAATCTCTTTTAAAGTTATTATTGATCTTAGAATATTTTATATTTCACATTCATTACTTGAATAGTTTATTTAGTATTTCTTTGTTTCCTTTCCTCACTGGGGTGCTTTCCCTCCTGGTGCCCTTGGGCTTGTAGTATTCTGCCCTTCCTAGCTAGTACTAACAATACGATAACTGTATAACCACTTGTCTTCAATAACTGCATCCAAACAATCTGACTGCTGAAAAGACATGACAAACCCAAGATTAAAACGTAAACAAAAAATCTACCGTCCGTACCTCATTGCTGTATCTCGCCAGTTCGGATATATACTTGATGTGTTCCTCCCTGATTCGCGGCAAGTGGCACATGAGGTCAGCCTGGGGGCTGGTGGATGAGGCACTGCAGAGCGGCCACATCTTGGAGTCGAAGTTCTTGCTCCTCTTGATGTAATTAAATGGCGCGATTTGCATGTCACCGAAAAGCGGGACGACCTCCAGGTTCTGAGGGAGACGGGAGAGATTATCAGCGAGGAGACGGGAGGGTTTATGAGCGCGGAGACGAGAGGGTGTATCAGCGAGGAGATGGGAGGGATTATCAGCGAGGAGACGGAAGAGACTATCAGCGAGGAGAAAGGAAGGATTATCAACGAGGAGAAAGGAGGGATTGTCAGTGAGGCGATGGAGATTATAAGCGAAAAGACAGAATAGATTATCAGCGAGAAGATGGAGATTATAAGTGAGGAGACAGAATAGATTATCAGCGAGGAGAAAGGAGGGATTATCAGCGAGAAGACAGAATAGATTATCAGCGAGGAGATGGGAGAGATTATCAGCGAGGAGAAAGGAGGGATTATGAGCAAGGAGACGGGAGGGTGTATCAGCGAGTAGACGAGAGAGACTATCAGCGAGGAGAAAGGAAGGATTATCAGCGAGGAGATGGGAGAGATTATCAGCGAGGAGAAAGGAGGGATCATCAGCGAGGAGAAAGGAGGGATCATCAGCGAGGAGAAAGGAGGGATTATCAGCGAGGAGATGGAGATTATCAGCGAGAAGACAGAATAGATTATCAGCGAGAAGATAGGAGAGATTATCAGCGAGGCGAAAGGAGAGATTATCCGCGAGGAGAAAGGAGGGATTATCAGCGAGGAGAAAGGAGGGATTATCAGCGAGGAGAAAGGAGGGATTATCAGCGAGAAGACAGAATAGATTATCAGCGAGAAGATGGGAGAGATTATCAGCGAGGCGAAATGAGGGATTATCAGCGAGATGGGAGAGATTATCAGCGAGGAGAAAGGAGGGATTATCAGCGAGGAGAAAGGAGGGATTATCAGCGAGGAGATGGGAGAGATTATCAGCGAAGAGAAAGGAGGGATTATCAGCGAGGAGATGGGAGAGATTATCAGCGAGGAG
Source organism: Palaemon carinicauda (assembly GCF_036898095.1). NCBI lineage: Eukaryota > Metazoa > Arthropoda > Malacostraca > Decapoda > Palaemonidae > Palaemon > Palaemon carinicauda. The sequence goes on from NC_090749.1 coordinate 106,170,440, forward strand.
ATGGGAGAGATTATCAGCGAGGCGAAATGAGGGATTATCAGCGAGATGGGAGAGATTATCAGCGAGGAGAAAGGAGGGATTATCAGCGAGGAGATGGGAGAGATTATCAGCGAAGAGAAAGGAGGGATTATCAGCGAGGAAATGGGAGAGATTATCAGCAAGGAGAAAGGAGGGATTATCAGCGAGGAGATGGGAGAGATTATCAGCGAGGAGATGGAGATTATCAGCGAGGAGATGGAGATTATCAGCGAGGAAAAAGGAGGGATTATCAGCGAGATGGGAGAGATTATCAGCGAGGAGATGGAGATTATCAGCGAGGAAAAAGGAGGGATTATCAGCGAGGAGAAAGGAGGGATTATCAGCGAGGAGATGGGAGAGATTATCAGCGAGGAGAAAGGAGGGATTATCAGTGAGAAGACAGAATAGATTATCAGCGAGGAGATAGGAGGGATTATCAGCGAGGAGATGGGATAAATTATCAGCGAGGAGAAAGGAGGGATTATCAGCGAGGAGATGGGATAAATTATCAGCAAGGAGAAAGGAGGGATTATCAGCGAGGAGATGGGAGAGATCATCAGTGAGGAGATGGGAGAGATTATCAGCGAGGAGACATACGGTAATGGAACACCGATTTCACTGTGATTATATCATAACATTTTATCATAAAGATGAATATCTTTACATTCTCTTTCAGTATAATATGCATAAATAAAATAGAAATACATTACAAGGATATCGAACGTGTCATACCTCAAATGATAATTACATTACAACTGATTGAAGATTAATCGTTTAAGGTCTTCCGCAATAGGAATCAAACTGTACAGAAATGTAATACTAAAAACATTTTGATTAAAACATGGAAGTTATGAGATGTGATGGCTAATGGTAAAGAGCTCAAAGACTTATATACTTTGATCACTAGATTAGAAAGGATGAGCATATTCATGGAATTTCAGCCATAGGGACCAACAACGGGGTTCAGTAGCTTATTCACTAACAAAGTATATCTGGAAGAAAAGCCTACAGTTGCTACAGAAAGTATAAGATGAAAAGAAACCAGAAGAAAGGAAATGGGAACAGCAACACAAAGTAAAATATAGAAAGATCTCAGAAGAAAGGAAACGCGAACAGACGCAAAGCAGACGAATACGAAGACACCCCCTTACCTTAAATATCTTGTCAATTTTATCAATTTTAATCTTCTTCTTTTGGTCCAACTTGTTGATGTTGCAGATTTCCGAGTCGATCAGGAAGAGTCCGAATCCCATGACTTTGACAAGCATCTGCTTCTCCTTCGGCGTGAGGTACATCCGGTTCTCGAACATGTGTACGCTGATGTTGACCACGTCGCCTGGGGGGTGATCATGTCGTTGTGTTGGTTAGTGGTGAGGATTTCATAAAGTAAAAAATCATACATAACACTGATATTTACCTAAAATATTTATAACAATAGGAATAGTTCTACAATATAAAAAACACGAAGAAAATGTTTAAGGCGCAACCGCCACTCACAGAGAAGATCTTCGTACGAAGGTATCGCCGTCAGCTTCTCCTTCAGGTTGTCGCGGATCTTGTTCTGCGTCGCGAGGAACATGGAAAGGTTCTGGGACTCCTGCAGGGACTGCGTGTCGCTCATCACCTTCAGAAACTGGGCCGCTCTGAGGGGGGGGCAAACCGAAAGAATTAACACCTAAGGGAATAAGCTTTTCCTTTATAACTGACTTAAGAAGAAAACAATGATACTGGATGTTGCAAGAAACTAACTACAACCCTGCTCACCAGGTTATGACTACTCCCTCTCCCCCTACCCGAGGGAGGGGAGAGACCGAGTAGTCATACCTCTGGCAATGCCGCTGAGCATGACCGAGGGTTTTTCCTTTTAACTGATGAGAAGAGAAATGATTATCAAAATATAAATCTTACAAGAGGATAGGCTGCTCAGTCTGAATTACTAATAAAAAAAAAATGGTATGATCATATGTCCCAAACGGAGGACCAACCTTACTTGTCTGAAGGATGGTAAAAACAATGATGATCAGATGTTACGAGGAACTAGAAAGGTTTCACTTGTCTGAAGGACAGTAGCTCTCTCTCGTTTATTTTGTGAGTAGCAGGCTATAAACATAAAGTGATGGACATATGTGCTTTCCAAATTGGAATAAAGGTACACCCTACGGATGCACTTTGTTCAAGGAGGTATTCCGAAGTGATGCAATCAGCAGCTTCATAAACAACCAACCTTCCCTCTCTGAGTAGCGTCATCTATCTACCATGACATTATATCTAATAAATAAAATCCATCTACATCAACCTACGGACATACTTTAGCGAAGGAGTTATTTACAAGTTATTCAACCAGCAGTTTCACGAACAATCGACCTTCCCTCTCAGAGAAACGTAACCTATCTACCACGCCACACAATCTAGTAAGTTAAACCCACCTATGTCATAGTAAAGCTATAGTACTTTACCACACTGCATCCATGTTAAAGTTAGGGTAAATGAAGCAGGATTAATTACCTCTGTTGCGAACTCGTAAAAGGGGCCTCTCACTCGACCTTGCATCAAGTTAATGGCAAAATCAACAACAAGAATATTCAAATATCAGGGTTAGCTTCAATATAAATCCCAAAATGATGCGTGGCTGGATGTTAGAATTTCAATTGACTGTCCCGAGAATCTGAGCCTCTTGCTCCTAAGACTAACTAATGTAACCACTAAATACTTAAATGTTCTGACGACTTTGAGGTACTTGAGACCAAAACCTGAAAAATAGGAGCAAAACTTGACTTGAAGGATCAAGAGGACCTTGATACGAGAGGAATCACGTTCTCGAACATTGCCTATAATATACACTTTTTTTTCAGCAGAAAATTACAGTATCTTTCCATAGAGGAAGGTGAATTTAGTGTAAATTCAATTCAGTTAAGAGTCCCTTCACCTATCAACCTTATCAATCCCACTGTAGAGCAGGATCGGCCGCTCGAGTCAACTCTTTCCATCCCTTTTTAGAATCGTTGTAAACATTGTAGAGGCTATTCACCGAGTAAAATTGGTGCGTTAGCGAGTGATTTTAGCTTTCTGGAATCGTTGTAGACGTTGTCTGACGAGAGAACTGCCAGTGATTTGAGCCTCCAGTCCCATCTCATCCATATCCCTCCTCACTACATCCATCCATCTGATTAGCTGATGCCCTACACTTCTCCCCATTACTAGGATGTTCTTCTCTCTCTTGATTGGTTCTATCTCCTCCCTTCTTATTGCACAAGTGTACCCGAGCAATCAAATACGACGGCTATATATTTATATAGATATGCACACACTCACATATTCAACCCTTCCCCCCACCTCCCCCTTTCCTAAACACAATCTGGAAGTTTCGGCAATTTATGGAAGTGGTTTACAAGTGTATCTCTCAGGGTGGGCCCCCTCACTAGGGTATGACTACTTCCTCTTCCCCTTACCTGAAGGACGGGGAGAGACTGAATAGTTGTCAGTCTGGCAATGCCGCTAAGCATGACAGGAAAGAAATATATATTTCATATACATAAAAACAGATATGTTGCTCTTCATCATATAGGAAAAATGGTCATGTCAAAGCCCTGCCCACAGACATGTGTCAGACTGCGTCACTCTTTGGACACTAAAACCCTTTCGTTCTATTTCTACAATTCCATCTCCTCCAGATTCTTTCCACATCTTCCTGGATAATGAGGTTCCTTAATATCTGTCAATCTTTAAGTATATCTTTGCCAAATGCCTTTCAGTCAACAAATCACCAGTAAAACGGAACTCACCGTCTGTACGTGGAGTAATCGTTCTTCACGCTGGACTTCATGTTCTTCAGTTCGTCCAGGACGGCAAACATGTTGATGAACTTGCCCAGCGTTAGCAGGTACGCTTCGGACACGAAATCCTTCCTCTTCTCCTGATGACACAGACGCTTCACTTGGTTGCAAAAGACGTCTATTGCTTTGCGCTGTAAGTAAAAAAACAACGTGAGAGCTGACAAACTTAAACAAAAACAGTACAGAGCTTTTTAATGAAGAATCTACGTATGAAACGAGTACGGTACCGACTTTAACACACTGTATCTAGAAGCTCACAAACTCTATAAGCTTTGACTAAACTCATCTTATGTATGATAATAGTACCAATTCTAACCTCTCACGTGAAAGTTCAGGAACTCGGTAAGCTTTAACGACTACGGTAGGTTATGCTCAACTTAGGTATGATACGAGTATTGACTTCTAACATTTCACTGAAAGGCCAGGAACTTCCTAAGCATTTACATTTATGTTCAACTTACGTACGATACAAGTATCGACTTTAGCATCTCGCTTGGAAGTTCACTTACTTCATAAGCTTTCACGTCTTTGTTCAACTTACGTATGATACCAGTATCGTCTTCAACACCACCTCACCTGAAGGTTCACGAACTAGGCAAGCTCTAACAAGTAAGCTCAACTTACACGCGATACGAATACAGTAATGAGTTTAACAACTCGCCTGTAAGTTCATGAACTTCATATGCTTCAAATACTATGCTCAACTTACGTACAATACGAGTAACGACTTTAACAACTCACTTGAAAGTTCATGAACTTGGTAAGCTTCTTAACCTCATCCGAGAGGACCTTGACGGTCTTCTCGTAGATCTCAACGCGGTTCGGCTGCTCGTTTGACTTGGGCTGGGGGATGGCGCGGGAACAGCAACGCCAGGTGTACAGCATCACGGCATGTTGCTCACCTTCTTCTAGGAGCTTGTTCTGGGGGGAAATAAGATCGCAGGTCAATTCGGCACAAGACAATGAACGAATGAGGAAATTGGATGTGAAAACAGAGTAAGAACAAGAAAATATGGAGTTTTTATGATAAAACAAAGTTTTGTGAATACTTACCTGGCAGTTATATATACATAGCTAATTATCTCTATTTCGGCAGAATTTTTTCTAAAACTAGGCAACCGCCTTGTGGTGGTTGGGTGGTAACACCCGTTAAAGGGTGGTAGGAGGAATCATTCCCGTTTTCTGTTCTTCAGTTCATCTATGCCCGACCTGTCTCCTGAGGGGAGGTGGGTGGGCCTTCGAATGTATATATAACTGCCAGGTAAGTATTCACAAAACTTTGTTTTATCATAAAAACTCCATTTTTATGAATAGAACTTACCTGGCAGTTATATATACATAGCTGATTAACACACTTGGAGGAGGGTGATAGACAGTAACATCGTTGGGGAAACAACCAAAAAAGTTGTAGGATAAATAAACACCTTGATTCCTTACCTGCTAAGGTAGCTGACTTCAAAGGTTCCTGCCTCTTGAGTCGCTTTCCCTTAGGAGTGTCAGCCAGGATGTGACCTGCAGTGCTGAAAACACTCAATCGAGTCTGTCAACGGGGTGAGACCAACAATCTGACTAGACTTCAGGACTACCTATTGCCCAAAATAAAAAACCGCAACTTTACCAAACCAACCACCTAACATTTGCAAAGTAGATAAAAATGATCTAACTAGACTGAGGTGACTGTACACAAGTCGAAGTCCTCAGACAACCAATAAAAAATACACCAACCTATGCACAAGTAAACAAAACTAAGGTTGAGGGGAGGTAGTAACTCCTTTGCCTAATACAGAAGCCGTAGCTACGTATGGTCCCAAGGTATAACATTTCTCATAATCCACCCTCACCTCTCTGAGGTAATGAGAGGCGAACACAGAGTTGCTCCTCCAGAATGTCGCATCCATAATTTGACGGAGCGACATGTTCTTGCGGTAAGCAAGCGAGGTCGCAATGGCCCTCACTTCGTGGGCTTGCACTTTTAAAAGTCCGAAGTGTTCCTCCTCACACAAGAGATGCGCTTCTCTTATCACTTCCCTCAGGAAAAAGGATAAAGCGTTCTTGGAAAGGGGCTTTTGAGGATCTTTCACAGAACACCACAGGGAGCTAGAAGAGCCTCTCACACTTTTTGTGCGAGACAAGTAGGTCTTGAGGGCTCGTACTGGACAGAGCAGCCTCTCTTGCTCTTGACCCACTAGGTTGGTCAAGTTAGGAACCTCAAAGGTCCTCGGCCAGGGCTTAGAAGGGTTCTCGTTCTTAGCGAGAAAGTCTAATCTCAAGGCACAAACTGCCCCATTCAGATTGAAGCCTACCTGTTTTTCAATTGCATGGACTTCACTAACTCTTTTAGCTGTTGCTAAGGCCAAAAGAAAGAGGGTCTTCTTGGTAACCTCCCTAAGGGGAGCCTGTGAGATGGGCTCAAATCTCTTGGTGCACAGAAATTTAAGAACTACATCAAGGTTCCAAGAAGGGGGCTTTAACTGGGTCTGCTTGGTCGTCTCAAAAGACTTCAAGAGGTCATGTAAGTCCTTGTCGCGAGACAAGTCCAAGCCTCTATGCCGACAGACGGAAGAGAGCATACTTTTGTACCCTTTGATAGTGGACACAGCTAGCTTAGCGTCCTGTCTGAGGTACAACAAGAAATCCGCAATCTGGCTCACAGAGGTAGTGGATGAGGAAATCTTGTGCTTCCTACACCAAGCCCTAAAAGTCTCCCACTTGGACTGGTAGACCCTCTGCGAAGAGACCCTCCTCGCTCTGGCGATAGCTTTCGCAGCTTGCGCTGAAAAGCCTCTCGATCTGACGAGCTTCTCGATAGTCTGAAGGCAGTCAGATTGAGAGCGAGGGGGTTTTGATGATATCTCTCGAAGTGGGGTTGTCTGAGCAGATTTGGACTTGCAGGGAGGCTTCTTGGAAAGTCCATCAACAAGTCCACCACCTCCGTGAACCATTCCCTCATCGGCCAGAACGGAGCTATCAGGATCATCCGTCCCGAATCGAGGAGGGCGAATTTCCTGACTACCAGATTGATGATCTTGAACGGGGGAAAAGCATAAGTGTCCATCCCCGTCCAATCCATCAAAAAGGCGTCTACTGCTATTGCCTCTCTGTCCGGAACTAGGGAGCAATAGATGGGGATCCTCTTGGATAAATTGGAGGCGAAAAGATCGATGAGGGGTCTCCCCCACAGCCTCCAGAGACTCTGACAGACCTGTTGGTTGAGGGTCCATTCTGTGGGAAGGACCTGCCCTTTCCTGCTGAGCATGTCCGCCCTCACATTCTTCTGTCCCTGAACAAACCTCGTCAGCAGGCTTATCCTGTTCTCCTTCGCCCAAAGAAGGAGCTCTCTTGCTGTCTCGAAGAGAGACAGAGAGTGAGTCCCTCCTTGCTTCCTGATGTAAGCAAGAGCTGTGGTGTTGTCTGAGTTGACCTCCACAATCTTCCCAGACACCAAGTCCTTGAAGGCCTTTAGCCCCAGAAAAATGGCCATCAGCTCCTTGTTGTTGATGTGCCATCCCAGCTGAATTCCTTCCCAATAGCCTGAGACCTTGCTTTCTAGTGTTGCCCCCCAGCCTGACTCTGATGCGTCTGAAAACAACACTAGGTCTGGGTTCTTCTTGTGTAAGGAGATCCCTTCCCCTAACAAGGTTGGGTCCAGCCACCACTTCAGAAGAGTCTTGACTTCTATTGGAATGGGGAAGGAAAAGGAGTCTTCCTGCATCTTTCTGTTCCATGTCTTCGAAAGAAAGTGCTGAAGAGGCCTTAGGTGGAGTCTCCCCAGAGAGACAAACAGTTCGAGGGAGGACAGAGTCCCCAGCAAACTCATCCACTCCTTCGCTGTGCATCTCTTCTTGTCCAGGAAAGTTCTGACTTTTACGAGACACTTGGCCTGTCTTTCCTGAGAGGGAGAAGCCCGAAAAAGAACTGAATTCAGAACTATCCCCAAATAGAGAATAGTCTGATTCGGTCTGATCTGAGACTTCTCCCTGTTGATGACCAGGCCTAGATCCTGAGCCATCATAAAAGTCTTCCGTAAATCCTCCAGACATTTCTCCCTCGATCGTGAACGAATCAGCCAATCGTCCAGATAGAAGGATATCCTTATCCCTTCCTGATGCAGCCAACCTGACACATTCGCCATTACCCTGGTGAAGACTTGAGGAGCCGTGCTGAGACCGAAGCAAAGAGCTCTGAATTGGAAGCACTTGCCCTCCATTACAAACCTCAGGTACTTCCTCGAAGTCGGATGGATGGGGACATGGAAATATGCGTCCTGCAAGTCGAGGGACACCATCCAGTCCCCTGGACGTACTGACGCCAGCACCGACTGAGTCGTCTCCATGGAGAACTTTGTCTTCTCCACAAATACGTTGAGCGCGCTGACATCCAGGACGGGTCTCCATCCGCCCGAGTTCTTGGGGACCAGAAACAGGCGATTGTAAAAGCCTGGGGAGACTAGATCCCGAACCGGTTCTATCGCCCCCTTGTCTAGCATTTGGTTGACAAGGTCTACTAGAGCCTTCTGTTTCCCAGGATCTGAGTACCGGGCTACTAAGGCCAGCGGAGCATCTGCGAGAGGAGGTTTTTTCAGAAAGGGGATCTTGTATCCTTCCTTGATGACTGAGAGGGACCAGGTGTCCGCCCCTCTCCTCTTCCAGGACTGCCAAAAACCTGACAGTCTTGCGCCTACCGTCTGGAGGAGACGAACTTCATTTCCTGGAGCGAGGTCTGAAAGAACCCCTGGTAGATCTTGGTCCTGAATCTTGCCTTCTCCCTCTAAAATCTGATCTTGAAGTAGTCCTGCCCCGAAAGGGCTGCTGGAATCTCCTTTCCTCCCGTTTCAAAGAAGAAGGAGGGGCTGCAAAGGGCTTACGAGCAGAACGAGATAAAAGGTCTTGGGTGGCTTTTTGGGCCAGAGAACGCGTAATGTCATTAACCAGAGACTCGGGAAAAAGATGTTGAGAGAGGGGGGCGTAAAGAAGCTCAGACTTTTGAGCATTGGTAACAGACCTAGAAGCAAAAGAGCAAAGCAGAGCTCTCTTCTTTAGGACCCCAGCTGAGAACAGAGCAGCCAACTCATTCGCCCCATCTCTGAGGGCCTTATCCATACAGGACATAATGCTCGTAAGGTCCCTAGATCCATCCATCTGTTCAGTTTTCCTTGCGAGAGTCCCAAGCGACCAGTCTAGGAAACTAAAAACCTCAAAGGCTCTAAAAATACCTTTGACGAGATGATCCAGCTCCGACATTGACCACATGACCTTGGCTGAGTTGAGAGCATGCCTTCTAGCAGAGTCCACTAAACCAGAGAAGTCACCCTTGGAGGAGGAAGGCACTCCCAGACCCAAAGGTTCTCCAGTTGCATACCACATACCCGCTCTTGAAGCAAGACGAGCTGGTGGAAACGAGAAGGAAGTCTTAACTGTTTGTCTCCGCTCCATCATCCAGTCATCAATCTTCGTGAGAGCCTTCTTTGCGGAGATAGACAGCTTCATCTTGATGAAGGCCGACTGTTTCTTGGCCTTCTTTCTGTTAAATTGGGACTGAGGAGATTGAGGGGCAGCAGGTTGGAATTCCTCTCCAAAAAGTTCAAGAAGGGAGCGAGAGAGAACTTTGTAATCTCCCACAGCATCGGCAGGATTATCATCGTCATCAGAAACATCCTCGAGGGCCTGATCCACATCTGCAATATCCTTCGAAAGAGAAGAATCCTTAGAACCCGACAAGGGCAAATCAAAGGCATCATCCTGCAAAAGACGGGTTGCATCCTGGAGTCCCGCGCTAGAAGAATCCTTGGAACGAGAGGCAGTATCGTCCCGAAGAGGCAGGGTGGTATCGCCCTGGGACCGAGAACGAGAGGCAGAGTCGTTCTGTCGTCGAGAGCGAGAGGCGGTATCGTCATGGCGGCGAGAATGAGAGGCGGTATCGTCGTGGCGGCGAGAATGAGAGGCGGTATCGTCGTGGCGTCGTGAACGAGAGGCGGCATCGTCGTGGCGAAGCGAACGAGAGGAGGTATCGTCGTGTCGAAGCGAACGGGAGGCGGTATCGTCTTGGTATCGAGAACGAGAAGCAGCTTCGTTCGATAAGGTATCGTCCCGGTATCGAGAACGAGAAAACGTATCGCCCTGGTATCGCGAAGAAGTATCGCCTGGCGCAAGCACACATTCCTCATCCTGGCGTAGAGAGGGAGAAGTTCTCTTTAAAGAAGAACTCCGTTCTCTCTTAGAAGCAGACTTCTTAATCGGCAACGAGTCGTCTTTACGTCTGTCAGACTGGGCGTGAGGGCGGCTAAAGGCTTGTACTAAAGTCAAAAGTTGTTCCTGCATGACAGACATAAAGGATTTAGCAACATCAGCTGGGTCTTGCGGATCCGAAGGGGGGGGCTGACGAATAACACTCGTATCTTCGGCAGCAGGCTTCGTCCTTTTCACAGGCACGGAGTCGAAATCATCCTCCGACGGACAAGGTTCATAACTGCTAGAACCGGGAGAGAAAGAACGAGACCGTTCGTCGCGGTTCCATCTCCTCTTAGTAGGTCTTGAAGCTTCATACTTCCATTTACGTCTGGACGAATTCGGAGAAGAAAACAACACATCCGACTCGTCTTTCCCGTGACGGTCAAGAGCAGCCTGGGAATAGACAACAGGACTGTCTGAGGCGACGGCCGACCGAGGGTACGTACCTCTCACCCCCTTTCGGTCATCGACGTACCTTCTCCCTTGGTCCTGGGAGCTTGGTAGAGGTCTAGGCCTAGGGGTATGACAGATTCGGTCGGTCGCCACCTCCACTGCACTAACACAAGCACTTTCACTTTCCTTACCTTTAAAGGCCTCCAGCTGTTCTTTAATGGCCTTCAACTCGGCCGCCAGGCTAGCGTACCGAGGGTCATCCGTAGATACGGAACCTGTAGGAGGTGCAGGAGTTACTACCTCAAGGGAAGGATCAACTTCCAAAGAGGAATCAATAATAGGATCAATAGATAAATCTACGCTAAGTTCGTCTTCCTTACCACTAACAGACTTAGACTTAGACCTAGAAGCTCTCCTAACTCTATCGAGCTCTAGCTTACGCACATAGCGCTTCATAATTAACCAATCTTTCTCATCCAAAACCTTACATTCCCCGCACCTATTATCAAGGGCACAAACAAAACCCCTACAATGAGAACAAACAGTGTGAGGATCAACCGCCATTTTGGGTAGTCTCACCTTACATTCCTCATTCGCACAGATACGGTAATGACTCTTTTCCCTCATAATGAAAAACAGCAAAAAAAAAAAAAAAAGCTAAGAGAAAACAAAATACAACGATCGCCAAAACCCCAAATCAGAGTACTTCACCAAAAAAAGCAGACTGGTACACCGAGCAGGGAAAGCGAAGAAAAAAACTCTTAATGACGGACCAACGTGTTATCGATCCGGCCGGCAGAGATGAACTGAAGAACAGAAAACGGGAATGATTCCTCCTACCACCCTTTAACGGGTGTTACCACCCAACCACCACAAGGCGGTTGCCTAGTTTTAGAAAAAATTCTGCCGAAATAGAGATAATTAGCTATGTATATATAACTGCCAGGTAAGTTCTATTCATAAAAATACCACCGTTACTTTAGGGAGACAAAAAGGGGACTTATTGTGGACTTAAAAATCATTTACAAAATAATTCTTTAGCTTCTTGGAGAACCTTCCCCCTTTCTCTAAATACACAGGTCTTACAATTCTTCTAATTAAAGGGGGAAAGAAGCCATTTAAACATATATAATTCTTTATTACCTTACAAAATTCCCCCCCAAAAAGTACTACTACTTGAGCTGGAATCATGATTTATTATACGAGTTTCTTAAAATCAAAGTTTATCTGAAGTACTTTACTATAATATTCTAAAAAGTATCATTATAATTTTGAAATGAATGTTATCAAAATTACTATCTAAGCTTCAACCCTGGTTAGAAAGGCAGAGTGCTATAAGCCATAGGGCTCCCAACAGAGGTACAGTAGTATCCAAGTGGAGAAAGTAAATTAAAAGAAACTACTGTACTGTATACATGTGAATGAATAAAAAGTATAAACATTTTCAAGACCAGTAACGCTAAATTAAACAGCATATATGAATTACGAAATGAGACACGTCAACATGTTTAAAAGGAAAGCCTTTGTGACGAGTTTTAACTTTGAAGTTAACAATACTAAAATGAACTGAGCGAGTTGTCTTTACCCGAGAGTATTACTAAGAATTTTCTATATCTTACCAGTTCAGCATGCGTAGCGGCCTCTTCCATGTACTTGGCCACTCCGGTGACGTAGGCCATCCGATCCTCGAAGTTGGTGTCGAAGTTGGCCGTGTACACGACGGAGCAGGCCTGCGCCTCGATGACGGGCTGCTGGTCCGGGAGCGGCAGGTCGTCCAGGACGTCCACATTGCTCAGGGCGTCCGAGATCGTGACGCGTTCAGCGGCCATCCTGACGCTGAAAGGCAATGGATTATTTGACAGTGTGAGGTTGTGCAAGGGCCGTTCTTTTGACGAGGTGTGGAATGATCGGCTTATATTGGCATCTTTAATGGCCGACCCCGAATTCGTATTAAGGTACGCTAAGGGTTCCGACATTCTGGACATTCCGACATTCTAACATATTTGATGTCAAATGGCGATTTAACGTTGGGTCGGGCTTTGAAATTCGTATGGGCTTAGGTAACAGAGACCCTATCACTATTTCCTTATAACACTAAATAATAACCTTTTGTATATGTCCTAGAAACGTTATTACTGGCAAATCTTACCTGATTAGTCTCCTGCGAATTATGTAAACAGATATCAAGGGACAACTGTAATTTCTAGCCTATGATAAACGCCACTAAACGTCTATACATCTGCAAAATGCACAATGATTAAAAAGCTGTCCTCTGACAATATGAACTATAAATATAAGGAGAGAAATTAGGTCAGTAAGGGGGCAATGCACAGTAGCTCAACACTACGCTACTGTCGGAAAAACTGCCGAGCTCTACTTGGTAAATGCACATCTAAAGCCATGCAAGGTTTGCATTCATCCGTATTCAACTCTCTCTAAATCTGACACGACACTGTGGCTACGATTTCTGCATCATTCTTAGGTTATAATTCATCATCATCATCTCCTGTACCCCTATTGACGCAAAGGGCCTCGGTTAGATTTCGCCAGTCATCTCTATCTTGAGCTTTTAATTCAATACTTCTCCATTCATAGACCTCAGCCCTGTAGGTCTGGGCCTTCCAATTCTTCTAGTGCCTTATGGAGCCCAATTAAAAGTTTGGTGAACTAATCCCTCTTGGGGAATACGAAGAGCATGCCTAAACCATTTCCATCTACTCCTTATCATGATCTCATCCACATATGGCACTCGAGTAATCTCTCTTATAGTTTCATTTCTAACCTTGTTCTGCCATTTAATCATTATTGTAAAGAAAGATTGGCTAAGATTTCTCTAATAGATGATGGGATAGCTAAAGGGAAAATGAATATTAAAATTTTGTATACCTGTGTATTGATAAAACCAAGCCATAGAATTAATTTTGGCTTTAAACTACTGTACCGTAAACACAGGTACGCACTTCCAGCATACAGTACGTATAAATAAAGGATCTGAGAGATGAATTATTTTTATAACTTTATATTTCCTGCTACATAAGCTCCTTAACTTACAAACTTTACCCTTTTACCCCCAATGGACGTACTGGTACGTTTCACAAAACTCATCCCTTTACCCCCATGGACGTACTGGTACGTCCTTGCCAAAAAATGCTATTTAAATTTTTTTTTGCATATTTTTAATAACTTTATGAGAAACTTCAGGCATTTTCCAAGAGAATGAGACCAACCTGACCTCTCTATTTCTATGATGAAAATTAAGGCTGTTAGAGCAATTTAAACAATATGTATTGCAAAATGTGCTTGAAAAAGAAAATGCCTGGGGGTTAAGGGTTGGAAAGTTCCAAATAGACTGAGGGTAAAAGGGTTGATAGGTTCGAAGAAGCTGTTTATAAGTCGAATTTGGTTAAATTTGTGCATAAGGGAGGCTTCACCTAGCTCACACGCCTATGATTTCCGGCTACGAAAGTCAAGAAATAATCGGGTTTCATATGAAATAGATATCAGGTTATTACAAATATGTCATTTTGCTTACTGTATTAAAGGAAATAATATTGTTTTATTATAGTATTTATTTATCTTATCTTTATCATCTTCAGTTGTATTTGTGTTTGTATCTCCGAATGATTGTAAGTTGGGGACCTTCTTCTATACAGTACAGTACATAATTACGAAGCCGAATCAGCCGTTGAACGTATCCCAATTTGGTCTGCCATTCAAGGGACGTCCCTGCTAAGCATCGAAGATATCACATTGCAGTTTACACTCAAACCGATTTATAACGTTTCCAAACGAGTCTTCTCTAGTTTTATAAGGAAATATGGAAGACATGTAAACTCAGCAACCTACCCCGGGGGATAACTGCACCACGTTTCTCTATGCACTGTCACTACTAACATTCATCACCACAAGATTGAGTCTGATTGAATAAAAAATACTAAATGCTATACTATGACTTTACTATTTCCGTTTCTTAGCCTAAATTTACTTGACATATTTCGAAAATTTGTTTGTGTATGAAATTAAGTATGGAATCATGGTCCCAAAATCACAAATTAAAGGTTATATCAATAACTCTGTCGCCGTCTATGAAATGCCTGCTATATTAGACTCGGTTGGCAATGTAACAATCCCTATAAACTAAGTTCCAAAGGTGCATCATTAAACAACGCAGGTCCCATGACGGAAAAGTATATTTTTAGTATTACCATTTCATTTTATCATTCTATAATTACATCCATTACTGTATATGTTTCCATATCATAAATTGTGCTTATATGTATTTACTATACTTTAATTGTAATACTTCATTAGCATAGGAGAGTTACTTAGGCGGTTACGCACAGTACACTCTTCAAGCACGTCCAGACTTACACCAAAACTCGTACGTCGTAGGAACCGATCTCGGCAGTGACCCCAGGACCTACCGTACTTAGAAGAAATGTTGCACCTAACGTTTCAAATACGTAATGTTATACTTAAAACTAATAATTACCTTGGTAGAATTACAGGCATGACTTAGCCTATGTATATATATCTATAGAAGGTTCAAACTTAAAGCTAAGGTTAGGGAAGGCTGAGAAAACCCACATTGCAAAGCTAACCCTGCTAAGAGGCCAAGTCACACTCGAGGGATTGTTAGCGATCATTATTTCTGTCCACGTAAGATGAAGCAAGCAGCAAAATGATTAGGATATATGCCCAGTTAGAAATATATATAAAAAATTCAGCATAAAATGAATGAAAATTGAAATTATGCAAATGAACAGCATGCAGAAATAACTACGAAAAAAACAGGAAAACGGCACGGCACAAGGAACCCGCGACCCCAAGCAGAGGAACACCATGCAGATATAAATGTAACCCTACACCACATTCCCGATGGTTACGAGCGGGACAAAACTGCCATCTGCTGCCTTTCCTAACCTACTTCCAAGGAAGTCCTGCCCCAAGGAATGTTTGGCGACAGTTTGCCTCATCTTCCGTCACTCGGTAATTCTGTCGGCCATGTTCCCACCGGCTTAATAAACAACTAACCGTCCCCTCACCGTTGTATAAAAAGGGCCCTTCCACCAATAAAACAATTTGATACTTATGATGTTAAAGGAAATATAAAATAAACATGCGCTCGTCTACTTACTCGTTCATCACGACGGTCCGAAAACAAATCAGTTATCACTCGAAACGAACAATTCCTGCGTTCTAGACGTTTCACTTAAACTCATCATCAACTCAAGGAATCGGTTATTACCGAGACAAACACAATTCCTCGTGTTATTCTAGTGTTCGGTTACAGGATGTGTGAAAGTCAGCAGGTTTATCGTGTTGTCGAGACTCCGGCCGTTTCAGCTGTTTTTGTTTTGGTATTAATTGTCTATCATTTCCTTGATATTTAGTGTGTTTTTTTCTAGTATAAACCTGGAACTACAATATTTTAGAATAAACATAAGCAAGAATTATATGAAATTGTTAGCAATACAAAAGACACGTTCCTTTGGGTCGTGTGTTTTCGCAACAGACGTTAAATTCTCGGACACAGGAATTTGAGACGTCACGTTCATTTTCTCTCTCCTTTCCATAATAAATCCTTTCTATTCCTTCTGGCTCCCAGTTCTCATCACCCAATCAACAAACACCAACTACATTCGCTACATTCCCAAATGCTATGTGGATTTTTCAACATCAAAAGCAATCACAGGAAGGTACTTTTTCATTCACTAACTGCAAAGATACAACCCATGTAATTTCCTACATCCACTATGAATAAAATCACAAATTTTAAGTAATTTGTATTTTTCCTAACATACTTACCGAGAACTACTTTCTTAAGAATTACCTGGAATCTCCTCTAATCCGACCAGAGTTTTGTGTAGTTTACCCTACTTCCGTTTTCTGTGAGGTCTAACCTCAGGTGGTAGGATATGTGCCCTGAGGCTAGGCCCGTGTCAGGCAGCCTGCTAGCTTGGGTCTTGGTCCTCAGTAAGTTCTCTGGTCGCGTCGCGATATCATCTCGACGCTCTCCTTATCTCTCAATTGCCCTTTCAGTTAGTTGTCTGTTTCCCTCGCCGATACCCTTTCCTAATTCCAACAGTTTTAGCATTAGATAAAGTTCACTTCTGCATTCTTTCGCCCGACGCTACATGCAAGCCTATGGTCATCAGAAGGACCAAATCAAAGAAACAGATCTAAGTGGAGATTGCACGAAACAGATGAGAGGCGTGATTCTAGAGAAAGCGTGTTCACCTCTATACGTGAGAGGACGCAAATTCGAAAATGAATACGGTATATAAAGGTAACCAGACTTGATTGCTTAGGCAAGAATTCTTAACTCTTCCAATAGGCCTGATTTCTATAAGTAACTCTATGAAAAGAGAGAGAGAGAGAGAGAGAGAGAGAGAGAGAGAGAGAGAGAGAGAGAGAGAGAGAGAGAGAGAGAGAGAGAGAGAGAGAGAGAGACTGTATCAAAATGAAATTCTAAAGCAATATTGTACTATAGGTTCTGAAGCTTGGTAACAAAGTAGTATCTTTGCGGCAGGGTATCGCCACTTCCCCTGACATTAACCTACTCTGATCATCAGCAGAAGCTGATCTGACTGACTACAGCTACTTTCTATACAGCCTGTGATAGAGATACATTGGCAGACAGCCTGTGATAGAGATACATTGGCAGACACAGCCCGGAGCCAGAGTTCAGCGCACGGCAAAATATGGCAGCATGAGTTGAAGGGAGATGGAAGAAGACACGACCGAAGGGACAGATAAAAGCATGTACGAGCTGCTGTTTCATCAAGAGAAACTAAGGGAGAAGGAAGTTCCGGGATCGGACACCCCTACAACCTTTGGGAGGCGGGCACGACCGAAGTGGCAGAGTAACGCGTGTACGAGCTGTCGTTTCGTCAAGAGAAACGAGCAAACGAGGTTGCATCCCTCACAAAGCTTCTCCCGGTGCTTCGACCATGCCATAGGAAACGGAAGGCTGCGTTCTACAGAGGGAGGGAAAACTCATTGGATATAACCTGGAAGACAATTCTTCTCAGGTTCAAGAACGAGATGGAGGGCGAGAACAGAAAGATAAAGAGGTGGTAGTCTGATCCGACGTGGGACGTTCACATTAAGAAATCAAGACTAACATGAAATAAGGTATCTATGTGGTGCCATACTGTACAGAATGGGGTTAATAAACCCTATGAATAGTAGTACTGTACAGTAATCAAAAGTATATACAGTACGAAGCTCATCTTATGCAATCATACAGACTTCCTCAAGACAACCACAAGGGAATTTCATAAATTGTTACCCTTATATCCTTGACATACTGAACATCCACGACTAACGATAACAATAACTCGTCCACCGTCGAATAAACAATTACTGCAGGTGAGCGGGACCTGCCATCACTCAAACACCTTGTTACCAAGCACAAAAGACCATTTTACAGCTTGCAGCAGGAATACACCAACATGCAAGATGACAGACTATTCTCATTGAATAATTACAATCAAATTATCTCAACTGGCACCTGGGTCTTCTCAATTCATTCTGGAAGACCTTGTACACCTGGCTCCATTAATTTTGGTACACTTTACAGGAGGCTTATGAGACATCTGACAGTTGTATGATGTTGCAGTTAATGGTGTGTTTAGCAAAAGAGAAACTGTTGGCAACACTGTTAGTGGAACATTTTTAATTATTTGACAACGTACTGATTCTTATAGCACTAAGAAAACTTGAATAAATGTTTTTGAGCACGTGTTTACAAGCTAAGCAGCTGTTTAACAGGCAGCATAACCATGACAACAGGAGCCTTCCCTGACGTGTGGTTACGTCACACATGAGCTTGTGGTTAATACGTCCGTTCATCTAGTAAACATCATTATGTACATGTAGGTGCATTACAGTTTTAGTAACGGAAAATTGTCTGAGCAGTGATTTGTTCCATGTGATGAATATTCGAACGGTCCTGTGATCCTAGCCGTGATAACATCTGTTTCAGGCTTGTGACTTGCACGTGGCGAGCAATGGCATCACATGAAAGCCTACTCGTGCCGACGTTTTCTAGTGGCACTAACAGAGGAACAAAGGTAGAAACTAAAAATCCCATTGGAAAGATGAATTAAATTTTCTACAGTCTAAGGCTGCATAAAAAGAAGACGCATCAACGGATCCTTACTAGAATAACGATCAAACGCCGAATGGAGTAGTCGAGTGAGATCGAAGCTGGGAAAGTAATGTGACCGATTTCAAGACGTGTATTGGACATTTGAGATCTTAAGGAAAGCTTCGTTATTTCATTTGATCATTTTACTTTTAATTTAGAAGAAAAGACCTTTCTCTTCTTACTTCTTTGAGAGAGTTAGGGGGGCCTTTGACTGGCCAGACAGTATTACATTGGATCCTTCTCTCTGGTTACGGTTCTTTCCCTTTGCCTACATAGACAACGAATAGTCTGGCCTATTCATTACAGCTCTTCTAGGAGAGGGACACTCTAAAATCAAACCGTTGTTCTCTAGTCTTGGGTAGTGCTACAGCCTCTGTATCATGGTCTTCCACTGTCTTGGGTTAGAGTTCTCTTGCTTGAGGATACACTCGGGCACAGTGTTCTACCTAGTTTCTCTTCCTCTTATTTTGTTGAAGTTTTTAATGTTTATATAGGAAATATTTATTTTGGTGTTGTTACTGTTTTTGACATATTTTATTTTTCATGGGCTTATAGCATCCTGCTTTTCCAATTAGGGTTGTAGCTTAGCATTTAAAAATAATAATAAAAATATGACAAATTCGTAGATAATTTGTAATTTTCCTAACTATACAAACCTTATCTATTTAATAGGGGTATTACTTTCAGCGTAGCTGAAACGACGAGCCATTAAATTTTAACGAGGGTTTACTACCCACACCGCTAGTTGGCGGGGGTAGGGGAGGGTAGCTTGCTACCCCCCCCCTCCCCCCTCACACACACCTATGCTTGAGCTCACTTTGCTTGGAGGTAGGACTTCAATGGGGATAGGGCTGGCAGGCAAGTTTTATTAAATAGCTAAGGTTTGTATAGTTAGGAAAAATACAAATTAGAGAAGTTGTGCGTTTGCGGGGAGGGGAATGCGACGATGGCGACCTTGCCGTGCGTTCTCCAGCAGCCTCACGCACGGGAGGGTATTGATACTCGCGCAGGGGCGCGTAATGGTGCTTGAGCGATGGAGAATACCAGGGGTTGCACGCGGGAGACTGATGGCGCGCGCGGGAGACTGCCGATGCGCATGTGGGCGCGTGCGTGCGATTGCGAGGGCGCGCGGGAGACTGATGGCGCGCGGGAGAATGTTCGCACGCGTGTGGGAGCACACGATTATGGCGTTGAACACGCGGGAGCGCGGACGAGAGTTCGCGCGCCCCAGCAGAAGTCGTAGGGCGCGCGCGCAGGAGAGATACCCCTGGCGCGCGGGGCGCGCAGTTGAAGCCTGTGCACGTGGGCGCGCGTCAGCATGATGTCGCGCAACTGCAGGAGAGGATGAGCGTGGGCGCGCGTAACCTCGTGGGCATGTGTAGGAGACTGCGCGTGTCGGCGCGATGGCGAGCGCTGGCGCGTGGGAGAAGTCACAGTCGACTTCCCAACAGCGCCCAGCTCTGAAGATCGTGGGCGCGCAGGAGACCGCTGACGTGCAGGAGAATGCTGGCGTACAGGAGAGCGCTGACGCGTAGGAGAGCGCTGGCGCGCAGGAGCTTGCTGGAGCGCAGGAGGTTGATGGCGCACAGGTGAGGGATGGCGCGTAGCTGGGCGTGGGCGCGCTAGCTCAGGCAAAGCCTGGCGCGCAGAAGAACGTGGGCGCGTACGCTCATTATTAGCATAGCGCGTGAGGGAAGTATGCGTGCGATGGCGCATACGCCCTTGATGCCCCGTATTAGGGTTAGATGCCTGACGAGCGTGAAGGTCAGGATTCGTCAGCGCATAGCGCGCATCAGCCCTCAGGAACGGTGACGGCAGGTCTGACAGGTGGAAGGTCGACCTTCCACCGAAGGGGATCGCGAACGATCCACTGAGAGGTCCAGGACCAGAGCAGGAACAGTCGGTGATCGCTGAAGAGGCTCCTCTACGGTGGACTGCGACGAAGATGTAGAACCAAAGAGGCGCCTCCTCACCGCAGGTGAAGGAAGGCCTCTCTGGCGAAGAGGAAGGCGAGCCTTGCGACGGATACACCCTCTGGGGGCCATTGGATCAGCAAGCTGACCTTCTGCAGTCCTCTGAAGAGGAGTCTCTGCAAGTGAACTCCCCCGAGGGGGAGAAACACTAGCAGGAGAGACTGTTGGACTTAGTTTCTCCCTCGTTGGTTGAACAGGAACGGGAGAAACTAAGCCTTCATCTACTGTGGGGTTTGAAGAGTCAGAGGTAGTAGGAGATACAGCATTGGATACCTCTGACACCACAACGTCGACAATCGACAGAGGATCAACCTCTGCCGGAGGCGGCGATTGCTTGACAGCGGCACTCAATCGGATGTAGTCAAGTAAGGCTTCCTTGGAGGGCGAACCCTCGAGCCCCAAGGAAGACCAAAGCTGTAAATGGGTTAGTGAGCTTGGAAAACAGTACAATGCTCTACGCTACCACTCGACGGTCTCTCGAAAGAGACCGACCGAGTGGGAGCTTCGGTGGAGGTCTGAGCAAAGGAAGAAGAGGCCTTTGGGTTTTTCTCCTTTCAATGAAACCTTCGAAGGAGAAATATCCCGTCTGGACTTCTTACTTCGCCGAGAAAACCTCTCCCACTGGGAGGTAGACCACTCCCTACACTCGCCACACTTATTATCACTATCACACCGTTGACCTCTACAATAAGGACAAAGGGTGTGAGGTTCTGTCTTGACCGCCGACATGAATGTTCCGCAGGGGCGGTCGGGTAATCCAGGGCAGATGCGCATAATAGCAGAGGCCAACTTCACACACAAACCTGTCAAAAAGAGAAAGCAAAAGAAAACCATAATGGCTGCCAATGAGTGGCGAGGATGAAAGCGGACACGTCCGACTACCATCCGAGCCGAGAGCAAAGTGAGCTCAAGCACAGGTTGGTATAAGGGTGGGGGGGGGGGGGGGGGGTAGCAAGCTCCCCTCCCCTACCCGGTGTGGGTAGTAAACCCTCGTTAAATTTTAATGGCTCGTCATTTCAGCTACGCCGAAAGTAATACCCTATTAAATAGCGTGGTTTGTATTCCATTTACGGAACAAAATAATAATAATATATGTATCACCTACATTTTATTTTTGCTGAATTCTAAATAAATTAAAATACAAGAAAATATTCCATAAAAAAACAACTCTTAATTCAATATGCTTTATATAAAAAACCCTGCCTCTAAAGTCTGTCTATTCGAGCTTCCCTGGCAAGAAAGATAATGAGATACATCATAATACAACCTTTATTTGGTAATCGTCACCTGACTAAGAAAGATAATGAGATACATCATAATACAACCTTTATTTGGTAATCGTCACCTGACTAAGCAGAGGCCAACGATACCACAGAGAGGTTCAGGACGACAATACATCAAGAGAACTCAATGAGGTTTTGCAATTTACCATGCTGAGAAAATTGGTTATTTCTTTAATCTGCTACCGGATTTATTAGTTATGATATACAGTTGGCTTTAACAATACCAGTACACTTCACTGAATGCTAAGGAGACGTCTGAAAGCTATGCAATGTAGCAAGTGACGCTGCTCAGCAAAAGAGAAACTGCCGGCGATGCTGCCTGTAAAACAAAGTCACTGAGGTTCTAAACAAGTGTTCATAAGCATTTTCATTAATATTATGAAGTGCTGCTATCAAATAATAATAATATTCATTACAGGACTTGATAAAATTAAGAAAAATGCTTTGAATCACATGTTTACAAGATCAGCAACTTTGTTTTACAGACAGCATCACCAACAGTTTCCCTTTTGCCAAACAGATTACCAGCTGCAACGTACATCTGTCAGACGTCTCCTTAGTTTCGTGTGAAGCGTACCGGAAATAACAAAGCCATCTGTATGACGAGTAAGGGCACAACATCCAAGGTCAGTTTAAGGTGGGTAGAGAGATTCAAAGGTTGAGTAAGGTCACACCGCATCCTGTGAGGGATATGTGAGGTTTAAGTGTTTACAACTAGTGCCAGTAAAAGAGCAAGAACTGTATCTACCAAAATTTGCATACAGCAAGCTTTTGGTTAATCCCAGCCTTGCCCTTCATTGTTAACAACGCAAGGATGTAATAACCACACTAAACACCGACAACTTCTGTTAATTAAGAATCTCCTTCGGTAAATTTTTACTCATGCGCCATTCAGGTACTCTGATACATTACGATTAAAAACATTGGTTCCTAGGTAAGTTTGTAAGGTCAGTCCCGATGAATTGTGGGAGAATGTGAGGGATCGAAGTTTACTAATACTGTGATGCTAAACGGGTGAAGAATAATATCAGTTAGGATTCTGAAAATTATAAAATAGATTTAAACCTAAAGTCAGCAACACTAATAACCCAGATAATTATACTTTTTTTCAATGTTCCCCCTTTTTTACTCTAACCATTCTATACATGGGTAAGTTGTGCTCTGATCTCCTCCCATGAAACGAGGAGCTCCTTAAAACAGTTCGTAAAATGACTGACTCGCATTTCCTAATTTCTGTATTATTAGCACTGGCAACTATTTCTAATCTCCAATCAGAGATTGTTTACAGTCCCGTGACTTTTTCTTGACCAGTCTCCTACATCCACATCTACGATACGAGATCCGTCCCTTCTAATACTAGGTTGTCCTCCTCCTATGACAGGCTCAAAATATTTCTACTTTAATACCCTACAGTATACTCATTTGGGCAACATGTACTTACGAATATCATATAAAACAATTGACAATATCTGTTTTGGAGGAAATAAAAGTGTTACTGGAGTGCCTAAAGGTGTTTCGAACAGTTTTGGTGATGATATAAGATGGAAAAACATATTTTAGAAATGCCGCAGTTTATTGCTCTTAAAATCTCTTGCGTCAAGAACAAAAACAAGGATACACTTCCCATTTTCTGGTGACGGAATGCCGAGTTTAAAAGACGTGTTAAACTAGGAAATACGTACGAAAAGTCTAGTTTCAGATGGGAAGCCAATTGGGGAGTAAACACAGGGTTATGACTTGTCTTGGGGTAAGCTAAGGGGGTGTACCCCCTCACCCCTTGGTAGATAAAGATACGAATTATGTTAGATTACGTGGGGAAAATAATGTTTGTTTCAGTTTAAAAACGTGGTTATCAGTAATGAATTTTACAATTTTTATATACATAATTTGAAAAATATGGATTTCCATCAAGTATTATCATCAGAATTATTCAGAGTACCTATAAATACACCATGAACACCTTATTCTCTTCATCAGGGATATTGTATTATAATAAAACTTTACTATTTACTCTACCCTAAAGTAGATCGGTAACCAATTGTCCTTAATCACAGCTTTATCATAGTTACGGACGGGAAAAAGCTTTTCAACTAAAAAACAGGTTATACCTATTGAAAAATGTCCGTCTTCTTCGAAAATGACACTTATTTTCCCTGCAAATTGAAACTTAATTATCTAAGAAACAATAATCAATGGGGTTAGAGTGCGCAGCTCAGCATGTACCGATTGCCAGTACATAGAAGCTTGATGTTTTTGCTTTCTCCAAGCGAATCAATTGCGCAGCCGAGCAAAAACTATTAGATTTCTAAAAAAAAAAAGACCCAATCTAAAACGGTCTAATGGATTTCCGGTTTATTTGCTGTTGAAATGACGGTCAAATTCAGTGAAAACACATTACTTACAATAGGAAAAACTTTTTCAATTCAGAATGTTTTTCAGGCTGTAACTATAATTTCATATTAATTACAGCTGGGGGGTAAAACAACCCCAAACTAGGCTAAAAAATTCATCGTAAATAGAACGGTGAAAGGGTAAATGAATACCACCTACTAGCCTTACAGCAGCTTAAACTACCTTAAACTACGGTAGGTCAATCTAACCTACACTATACATTTACAGGACAAAACTTTAACCAACCCAAAATTACAAGCTAACCCACAACTAAGCTAAACCTTCATCGTAAATAAAACGGTGAAAGGGTAAATAAATACCACCTACTGGCCTACTCAACGATCAAGTTAATCTACCTTAACCTACAGCGAGTCAATCTAACCTACGCTATATATATATTTACAGGACAACAGTTTATAGAAGTATCTATACAATAACCACAACCTACGGAAGAATATGGAGGCCTATCATAAATTACACACATCCGGATGACCCCCCTAGAAAAACGGAAATGGGAAAAATCACTATTTTCGTATTCACCGATTACACACACACACTTCAAACACTTCCCGGTAACACACGGGCATTAATGCGTCACTTAAATAGCACTTACGTTACGGTAACGAGTCTCTAATATAACGAAATGTCAAAAAATGTCACATAATTTCTCCGTAGGTTGAGAGCGGAGTCTGCCCAACCCTTTTCGGTAAACAAACGACGAATCTGTGAAGTCAATAGATGGCGGATTGGGCTTCCGTCTTTTGTTTTCTTCCGGTAGGAACTTGGTCTTTCCAGTATGGAGGGGTTATTTACCTATCTATTTAACTATCTATCTATCAGTATAACTATAAACCTATCTATCTATCAATCGAGAGAGAGAGAGAGAGAGAGAGAGAGAGGAGAGAGAGAGAGAGAGGAGAGAGAGAGAGAGAGACGTATAAAACAAACAGTAATTCGGTGCTACTATAGTGTGAGGTCTACCGCCATATGACGCCTACCCAGGTAGAGGGTGAGGTCTGCCGCGTGACCAGAGCCCCGCACCTAACCATAAAAAACGTGACCTGTCCACGTGAACTGCCCATATAAAAGGAAGCAAATGGAGCTCCTAAATCTTGCTACTGGTCGACCAAGGGAATGGCCCATGCCAACGAGAACTATTGGCTATAATCTACAGTAAGCAAACAAGCATACTCCTACATAAGGACGCTAAAACGATGATTCTGTTGGTCGTCAGCTGTTCCAGTCTCATCTTGATCACTTTTTGCTGGAAGGAGATGAGAAGAAAATCCAATGACCTATTTGTGTCATTCTTAGAATATGTACGAAGTGTGTATCGCTAGGATAAATGTACGGAAATATATGATAACATGTTTGATGTACGAAGAGTGTATCGCTAGAATAAATGTATAGAAATATATGATAACATGTTTATTTTTACTTTTATTCATTTTTTTAATGTAATTAGAAATCCAATTAACTATTTCAGGTATTTCTAAGATATGTTTAAATTAAGTGTTTGTTGCTTAAACAAATGTATGAAATGTGTTTTATCTATGAGGGACGGATAAATCAGCAGTAGACCTCACGCTATAGTACTAACGGGAGGTAGATCTCACGCTATAGTGTGGTAGACCTCACGCTATAGTAGCACCCAGTAATTCTCTCTCTCAGAGAGAGAGAGAGAGAGAGAGAGAGAGAGAGAGAGAGAGAGAGAGAGAGAGAGAGACGTATAAAACAAACAGTAATTCTCTCTCTCTCTCTCTCTCTCTCTCTCTCTCTCTCTCTCTCTCTCTCTCTCTCTCTCTCTCTCTCTCATAGCATAGTCCTACAACCACAAAATTATAGTAACTGATGCTCAAGCCTATTCCAAAATGGGGAAAACACGTATTAACTCTCTCTCTCTCTCTCTCTCTCTCTCTCTCTCTCTCTCTCTCTCTCTCTCTCTCTCTCTCTCTCTCTCTCTCATGGCATAGTCTTAAGCGGGGTTTACACGGCCGAGCAGCTCGTCGAGCCCGGTTGTCGAACCTACTTGTAGAACGGCTCGAAGAGCTTTCAGACAGTACATCGAGCCTCAGTGTGCCTCGTGCTAAAACAACGTCAACATGTCCCTCGACCAGGACGATTTGATAGCCATTGCTTTTACAGTGGCACTAAGAAGGAAAAAAAAAAGATCAAAAGAGAGCAATTTTCATATACCAACTTGCTTGTTGCTTTAAAATTAGAGCCTGATGACTGGCGCAATTATTTGCGTATGGATGAAGACACGTACATTGATCTACCGAATCGTGTCAGCCCTTTCATTACTATGAGGAAGGCCATAACTCCACATGAAAGACCGAGTGTCCGCTATTCCTTCGTTTCTGGTTACTTTATTGGAATAGTCTTTTGATTTAACTTTCCATAAAGTTAGATGAGCTCGATATGCATGTATGAAATCAAGTACGACTTCCTTCTCATTCTTACTTTCATTAATGGCAGCAATTATGCATTTCTTTGATGATGTTTCCTCTAGCAGGTTTGAATAACAACTGAGGCAGTGTTGCCGTTTTGTCAAGAAGGAAATCCCACAAATGGGACTCAAAAATCCCACAGATTCCCACAAATTATTTTCAGGCTCCCACAAAATATCCCATGAACAATTCTTTTTTCAAATTTACTGTAAATTCGATTTCCCTTGAATACATCATTCAGTAATAGGAAATCTATGTGCTCTGTATTTTCAAAAGATGTATAACTAAGATAAGTTTTTGAATTTCCTGCTTTATTTTGAAAATATACAATAGGCCTACTGGCCAACAAAGGCTGTAGAGTGACAATTACAATAATCCTTGGATAGAAATAAATATTCCTTAGAAATTGAGACAATGAGAATTAACATGTGCACGAAGAAAAGCATTAATCAATAATAGCTTGAAAGCCTAAACACAACAAATTGACATTAATATTCCTCTTCGTCCTCATGTGCTAAAGCCAGCAAATCACTGTTACATTCCTAGTATTCAATTACATCCTTAGCAAATTTTTTACCATATCAATAGGTGGCTCATAAGTTATACAAGTTTCATTTTGGAGCTTTAAGCCATGCCTTATTAACAAAATTGCCTCAACGCTCCATACAACTAGGCGGTTCCTCAACTTACTATGTACTACGTTCATTTGAAAAAATATCCTCTCGACCGAGGCATTAGAGAATGGCAGTGAAAGAAGTGCTAAAGCCAAGAATGAAATATTAGGAAATCGTTTCTGGCCTATTGAATTTATCTTTTCGTTAACTAATACCCAGAATGAAAAAAAAAAAAAAAACATCTTTCATGCAATCATGAGGCCATTCTTCGAAGCATAAAGCCTTCATTCTCAACTTGGTCCATATCATTAAAAGTTGACTTTGGAGCTGATCTAGATATGTTATCTTTGCTCTGAGAGGTAGCATGTTCAGGGTGTAGTTTTCCCAACATTAATAAGTACTCGATATTTTCAGGTAGTCCCCTTGGTATTTCTTTAATCAACTCTACCACAAAAGTTCTGCATTGTTCTTTAACATGCGTAATTTTGAGTTTCTTTAAGAGAACATTTTAATGCAGCTGTTCTAAACTCAAATCCAAAATTAATAAGACACCGGCATCATATAATCTAAAAAATTTAGCCCAGTAAGTTGTTCAACTGGACACTTTGCAAGATGAGTAGGCTCTACAATTATTTGCAATATATTTCTATACATGTTCAATAAATCTTGAGTTAATTTCGTAACATCAGCCCTTTTAGCTTGGAAGAGCTTATTTACCCCGACTACTTCCTTCAACACCTTCCTAACAAACACGAAAAATAGTTCATTATGAGGGTCTTTATAAGCATCTCTCAATACTTGTGCCATGTGACAACGTTCTGTAGATGCTGCTACCTGAAAATGAAGTCTCAGTGCATCCTATTGGTCAATAATAACACCCATAGCCTCTAACCGCGCTAACCAACGAGTTCCTGACATCCCTGGTATCTTTTTGGGGTTTTACTCTCGAGAGTCTGGTAGATTTCATTATATTTCTGAATACGTTTGGGACTATTCGAAAACCAATTATGTGACTCACGAATAATGAACCCTAACGCTATGGGAAGCACTTCAGAGGTTTTGCTGGCAGTAAGATGTAGAGTGACAGATACACCTTCACTAATTCAGAATGCTTTTTACTTTTAATCTCCTGTTATCTGGGTATTAAGCTTTATTAATAAATATTTATACTTGCCTACCTAACCACAACGCAAGTATGTTTCATTGTTTAGAATATTTTTTTTATTTGTAAAACTAGTTCTTTTACTGAGTTTTTTGCTTAATATCTACAATTTTTCAATGTATATACCATTAGCTTTCATATACCATCTTTCTTTATCATATGAATATGCATTTCCATTTGTTTTTAGGCTAAGATTCTCATTTATATGTATCTATTTGTATACATATGATTATGTATATGTATGCGTACATTTTGTATATCTATATCCATATTTACTTTATCTTTTATTTTTACTTAATTGATAATATTGTTTTGCTGTATTATTGCCCGAAGAGCTCTGCTCCACATGGGCTTGGACTGAGTCTTTTTTTTTTCTTTTTGTAAATCTTTGAATGTAAATATTTTTTGTCCAATAAACATTATTATTATTATTATTATTATTATTATTATTATTATTATTACTTTCTTTGTGACCAACAATAGACTTGATATGTGCTTGGAAGACAGAGCCAGTACAAATCTTGCAGCGAGCTTTTGTTGAATCCCCTTCTGCAGACTGTGTATGTATGTATGTATGTATGTATATATATATATATATATATACATATATATATATATATATATATATATATATATATATATATATATATACATATATATATGTATATATATATATATATATATATATATATAGAGAGAGAGAGAGAGAGAGAGAGAGAGAGAGAGAGAGAGAGAGAGAGAGAGAGAGAGAGAGAGAGAGAGAGAGAGAGGAGATTTCTTTTATAGAGTGGTATATCGATGGATTATTTCCTACATATTTTGAATTCGTTGACAGATAGACATTCGTTAACAACAACACTGAAGATTATGAAGATAGGTAAACTGACCAGACTTTTTTTTTCAATCTGGGAGCGTCGCAATTATCGAGATAATCCTATTAAGAGCGTATTTAACTCAAACCAAAAGAAAAGCGATGGGGAACGGGAAAGAAGGGAATATTTCTGCCGATGTATCATTCGTATTATCGTGGAATAAGTGGTCATACACACCAAAAAGAGAATCAGACAAAAATAAATAAGTAGTATAAGATTAATAAATATAACTTTCTCATGGTAGTAACAATTCCAAACTATACTTCCCTACCCAAAATGAATTTTTTTGGAAATATATTTTACATTTGCTAATATCAATAGAACTAAAACTTACTAAAATTATTTATTAGTCCACAAAAAATCCCACAAAAAAATCTTACCCCACAACTACTCCCTAGAAGCCTCATTTTCTCCCTAGATTTAGGGAGTAATCCCATGAAACGGCAACACTGAACTGAGGTTCGATGCTCGACACCGCTCGTCAAACAATGTAGCTCCGCCCACAAAAGTCAAGATGAGCCTGACTTTCATCGAGCCGTTCGACGAGCGCGCTCGACAACCAAATAGCCCGTTTACACGGTCGAACATCATTTCAAACACAGGGTTGTCGAGCCAGGCTCGACGAGCTGCTCGCTCGTGTAAACCCCGCTTTACAACCACAAAATTATAGTAACTGATGCTCAAGCGAAAACACGTATTAAGTCTCTCTCTCTCTCTCTCTCTCTCTCTCTCTCTCTCTCTCTCTCTCTCTCTCTCTCTCTCTCATCAATTAATTCTATTTATTTAAATCAACTAAGACCAACTCGCTCAAAACAGCGCAAACAAGTACTAAGAAACAGGACCTAAATTGGACTCCTAAACGCGGTCTAGATTCCTTTTAAGAGATCCGTGCAGAGTCAATTGACAAGGAACAAAAGAACGTGCACATGCGCATTGCAGCTTTCCAATGACTCATAAATCGCATACATTTATATATTAACGTTTTAAATTGTGCATTTTCAAAATAAACTTAATCATTTAAAGTTTATAAAATACTATTTACGCGCTTTTGATCACTCAATAGGAAACCATTTACTTTGTTTATTTCTTTGCAATTGGTTTCAAAACATTGATTATTCTGGTATTGAGAGAGAGAGAGAGAGAGAGAGAGAGAGAGAGAGAGAGAGAGAGAGAGAGAGAGAGAGAGAGAGAGAATGGCCTCAGACATGTCCTCTCACTCGCGTCTGTTTATGATCTTTCTATTCCAGTACACACCCGCAAATTTCCCTAGTTCATCAATCTATCGTCTTCTCTTCCTTGCCCTGCGTTTTCAATCTCTATGGACCCATTCTGTTATTCTGCATATCCATCTATTGTCTCCCATTCTCATTACATGTCCTGTCCATTTCCCTTTCTTAAATGCCGTTAGAGTACCCTTACTAAAGCCTTGGAACATAAGCTAGTTACAACTCTGAGAGCTATGCACAAAATAATGAGGGGAATAACACTCAGAGACAGAAAACGACCAACATGGATATGAGAGCAAGCATTAATAGTGTATATATATATATATATATATATATATTATATATATATATATATATATATATATATATATATATATATATATATATACTTAACGTTTAAACCCAAATGAAATATTTAAAAGAATTAACCTCTTGACTGCATTGCAGGCATTACACATCTCTCTGTCTCTCTCTCTGTCTCTCTCTCTCTCTCTCTCTCTCTCTCTCTCTCTCTCTCTCTCTCTCTCTCTCTCTCTCTCTCTCTCTCTCTCTCTATCAAAAAAATTCTAAGGATAACTTCCTTTTATCTCTGTGTTTATTAGTAATCAGGTTATCCATAGATATGTCAAAAAGAGTTATTAACTCTACCATAGATTCACTTGAGGAGCGAAGAAACAACGCGTCCGATTGGTACTCGGACAGGCGACTCACGACAAATGCCGGATGCCATTGGGATTTTATCTCCCGTTGCTCGGAATGTAGCGGAGGGTGGGGAGCTGGTGCGAGCGGCAACGGGTTGCAAGGAGGCGCTTGTTTTGAAATGATAGTCTGAGAAGGGGATGGAAGACGTGAAAAACAATGTCGCTGAGAATAGAAGAGAGGAGCGACAAAACAATGAAAACCTCCATCTGTCTTTTTCTTGCCACCCCATCTTTTGCATTCAAATCACCTAGCGCAACCATAGCTTTGTGCTTTCCAAATTCAGCCAGAGGAAGAATACCTTTAGTAACTGTCTCTTTCCTACTACCCATCTTTTGCATTCAAATCCCCTGGGGCAACCATAGTTTTGTGTTTTCCACACTCAAGGAAAAAAATCAACTTTAATAACTGAATATTTCTTGCTACCCCTATCGTTTACATTCAAATCACCTAGCACAACCATAGTTTTGTGTTTTCCAAACTCAGCCATCAAAAAAAAGAAAAAAACAATTTTGGTAAGTTTTTCCAGCTACCCATCTTTTGCATTCAAATCACCTAGTACAACCACCGTTTCTTGCATCCCAAACTCAGCTAGGAAACGTTCTCTTTCCCTCTTCTCATTTTCCATTCCTGTATCATAAACCCAAGTACACTTTTTCCTTTAAAGATTTAAAGGTTTAAAGGCCACTCATGAATGGCAGAGGCAAGGGACAGTGACAGTGCCCTATCAAGCAGGAGAACTGTCACAATCAAAGTAGAGAATCGGTGCTCTTCCATATAGCAGTAAGATGTAGTAGCAGGAAGTTGAGGAGAAATACTAGTACAAGGAAAAAAAAAGAAGAAGACTCACCCCTCCTGCCATACAACTCCCGGCACTGGCCTCAGCTTCAGCAGGTGCTCGGGATCAACAATCTGCTCGTAGACGATCCTTTTGAAGGCGCTGTTACCTGTGCCGATCGAAGTCAAAGACGGCGAGTCGCTGTTTCCCGAACCCAAACTACTCCTATGGAAAGATGATCAATTAGTTTATGAATTTATTAACAAAATTAGCAAAGTAAAAACTTACACTGCTCATGATACTCTTCCCCAGCCATTGGAGAATGTGATATAGAGGTGTCTCGCTTAAGATATTCTATGTAGTACGTACTGGTAGGAAGTGACTAAATGTTAACTGCTTTAGACTTTTTCACCCAATCCGTGGGTTAAATCTGGATGGGTGATTTGTTAAAACTCATTGTTTAAATATCTGAATAAGTATTCTATTGGTACGGCTGTGAGTTCTATGCTATGCTGTAGATGAGGAATACTTCGCAAGTAATCTGTAAATTACCCTACTGTAAAGTTAAAAGGGTGTTATTCTGTCAAATAAATGCTGGCCATTAATTTGTTTCAATAAAAATTGCATGTGCAGAACATACAAAGTTTCTAAGACTAAAATAAATCTTTTTGGTTCTTTTTTCTTTTCTTATTCACTGCTAGTTGCAAAATGAATGACAATGAACATCATTATACATCTGGCTTTCCATATGCCCCCACACCCCTCTGACTATTGTCAAGCGTTTCTTCGTGGTCTACGAGCTGGATGAAGTTAAGTCCTTTACACAGACAGAACCCTAATGTCTTTTTAAGCCTCAAGATCAGAATCTTTAGTAATATGAAAGGTTAAAGATATCCTGTCTCTATGATTTACATGATTAAAAACTTAATTTTCTAATCAAGAAGAGAAGTTATCGTACATGACTCCTCCGGAAACTTACAAGTAACAAGAGAGACTGTCGTACCTTCGGTTCTCCCTGTAAGATATAATGTTTTGTACAAACCTGGCTTTACCAGTAACTTAGAAGCTTCAAAACCTCAAACACCAAACAAGAAAGAACATTATCATACCCCTGGCTCTCCCATTTCATGTCTCGGATGTCCATGATGTCCCTGTTCGACGGCAGCTGCATGTTGTAATACAGTTCGTCGACTTCCATCACAGCCGATGTACGGTTCATGGTGGTCCGGCGTCGAATTGTCCCGTATGCTTCGGCTGTAAAGGCGAGAGAGTTGGTGTATTTAGACTGTATCTCACAGTTTCAAAGAGTAGTAAAGGGATTCGGTTATTGTGTGTCGTTCGATACAGTCATTCCATACTTTATGCGTTATATTACCAAATGCATTTAAAATCTAGTCTATGTAATACTTTAAGGGATCTGGTAACTGTTACCTATGAAATTATCTATAAATCTTTTTCAAATGCAGATGCTTACGGGATATGCGACAAATTTTCCACGCACAGCCCTAGCTCAAAGAGAGGTCTACAGTGTCCCAGCTCAAGGAAGGGGTCTATGCAGTGCCCTAGCCCAAAGGGAGTTTCACACAGTGCCCTAGCCTACGGAGAGGTCCACAGTGCCCTAGATCAAAGAAAGATCTACGCAGTGCCATAGCCCAAAGAGAGATTCGCGCAGTGTCCTAGCCTAAAGAGAGGTCCACAGTGCCCTAGCTCAACGAAAGGTCTACACAGTGCCCTAGCCCAAAGAGAGATTCCCACAGTGCCCGAGCGAGGCTATATCGTAAATTAAAGAACTAGACTTTCAGCTTCTTGTAGGACCGGCAGATGCAAGACTTGGGGGAGAACAGAAGCAGTGAAGGGAAGGATCGAGTCAACGAACATCCTGGTTAGAGCGAGAACGCTCTCGTGCTAAATGCAGTCTTTCGTTTATTTAGTTTGAAAAGTGCAGTAACTTGGCATTCATTTTGGTCCATGAAGTGGGCTGCTATCTCTTTATCAATTGAGGGAGTTATCTAATCACTTGAATCATAGATGGTAATTGGGATGAACAGATAACATAGCCTGCTTGCGATTAATTATTCTAATTACTATTATTATTATTGGAAGGAGGTTATGTTTTTGCCCGTGTTTGTGCGTTTGTTCGTGAACAGTTTCCTGGCCACAATTATAATCGTAGAGTAATAAAATTTGCAGGGATTAAGTGTTATGTAAAAAGCTGGAAATTATTAAATTTTGGAAGGTCAAGGTCAAAATCAAGGTCAGGGTCAAGTAAAATGTCCAATTCATGTAATCAGCCATAAGTTTGGACATCGTTGTCACAGAGATTTCAAACTTGGTTCATATTTGAGTGTTTGAAAATCCACGTCAAGTAAATGGTCGAGAAATAAGCTGCCGTGGCGGAGGTCTGCGCTCTACCGAGAGCCACTTTAGTTATTATTATTGTTATTATTGTTGTTGTTGTTGTTACCGTTAAGGAAGAAACTCATACAATTATGACCTTTACTGTCTCTGGTGTGCCACATAAGGAAAACTGTATGCAGTACTCCATTTTGGGAAATAATGATAAATAGCCATTGAACAGACGAATTAAATCGGGTCTTTATAAGAACAGTCATTCAGGAAATATATCAATTAGTTTACCTAAAGTAAATATATTCTTCTAAGGTGCTTCCGTCACAAGTTATTGTTTAGTAAATATATTTTCAATAAATGAAATACATTTTGATATGGGCTTATTAATATTGTAATGGGAATATATATCAGTAAATATATTTACTATGAATTCGAATATATTTGAAATTGAGAGCTCCTATCGACCAATATATTTCCCATAAAATTGAAAATAAAAATATTTTCTATTTAAAAGGCTCTGGATACTTATAAATTATAAGTGTTTGGTTAAGTTTTAGATACTTATAAATCATAAGTATTTAGTTAAGCTTTATATATTTATAGGTAATAAGTATTTAGTCAAGCATTAGATATCTATAAGAATATAAGTATTTAGTCAAGCATTGGATTTTTATAAAAATATAAGTATTTAGTCAAGCCTTAGATATTTATAAAAATATAAGTATTTAGTCAAGCATTGGATTTTTATAAAAATATAAGTATTTAGTCAAGCCTTAGATATTTATAAAAATATAAGTATTTAGTCAAGCATTAAATATTTATAAAAATATAAGTATTTAAAGCATGAGATATTTATAAAAATATAAGTATTTAAAGCATTAGATATTTATAAAAATATATATAAGTATTTAGTCAAGCATTAGATATTTATAAAATATAAGTATTTGGTCAAGCCTTAGATATTTATAAAAATATAAGCATTTAGTCAAGCCTTAGATATTTATAAAAATATAAGTATTTAGTCAAGCATTAGATATTTATAAAAATATAAGTATTTAAAGCATTAGATATTTATAAAAATATAAGTATTTAGTCAAGCATTAGATATTTATAAAAATATAAGTATTTAGTCAAGCATTAAATATTTATAAAAATATAAGTATTTAAAGCATTAGATATTCATAAAAATATAAGCATTTAGTCAAGCCTTAGATATTTATAAAAATATAAGTATTTAGTCAAGCATTAGATATTTATAAAAATATAAGTATTTAGTCAAGCATTAAATATTTATAAAAATATAAGTATTTAGTCAAGCATTAAATATTTATAAAAATATAAGTATTTAAAGCATTAGATATTCATAAAAATATAAGTATTTAGTCAAGCCTTAGATATTTATAAAAATATAAGTATTTAGTCAAGCATTAGATATTTATAAAAATATAAGTATTTAAAGCATTAGATATTTATAAAAATATAAGTATTTAGTCAAGCATTAAATATTTATAAAAATATAAGTATTTAAAGCATTAGATATTTATAGAAATATAAGTATTTAGTCAAGCATTAGATATTTATAAAAATATAAGTATTTAAAGCATTAGATATTCATAAAAATATAAGCATTTAGTCAAGCCTTAGATATTTATAAAAATATAAGTATTTAGTCAAGCATTAGATATTTATAAAAATATAAGTATTTAGTCAAGCATTAGATATTTATAAAAATATAAGTATTTAAAGCATTAGATATTTATAAAAATATATATAAGTATTTAGTCAAGCATTAGATATTTATAAAATATAAGTATTTGGTCAAGCCTTAGATATTTATAAAAATATAAGCATTTAGTCAAGCCTTAGATATTTATAAAAATATAAGTATTTAGTCAAGCATTAGATATTTATAAAAATATAAGTATTTAAAGCATTAGATATTTATAAAAATATAAGTATTTAGTCAAGCATTAGATATTTATAAAAATATAAGTATTTAGTCAAGCATTAAATATTTATAAAAATATAAGTATTTAAAGCATTAGATATTCATAAAAATATAAGCATTTAGTCAAGCCTTAGATATTTATAAAAATATAAGTATTTAGTCAAGCATTAGATATTTATAAAAATATAAGTATTTAGTCAAGCATTAAATATTTATAAAAATATAAGTATTTAGTCAAGCATTAAATATTTATAAAAATATAAGTATTTAAAGCATTAGATATTCATAAAAATATAAGCATTTAGTCAAGCCTTAGATATTTATAAAAATATAAGTATTTAGTCAAGCATTAGATATTTATAAAAATATAAGTATTTAGTCAAGCATTAGATATTTATAAAAATATAAGTATTTAGTCAAGCATTAGATATTTATAAAAATATAAGTATTTAGTCAAGCATTAAATATTTATAAAAATATAAGTATTTAAAGCATTAGATATTCATAAAAATATAAGCATTTAGTCAAGCCTTAGATATTTATAAAAATATAAGTATTTAGTCAAGCATTAGATATTTATAAAAATATAAGTATTTAAAGCATTAGATATTTATAAAAATATAAGTATTTAGTCAAGCCTTAGATATTTATAAAAATATAAGTATTTAGTCAAGCATTGGATATTTATAAAAATATAAGTATTTAAAGCATTAGATATTTATAGAAATATAAGTATTTAGTCAAGCATTAGATATTTATAAAAATATAAGTATTTAAAGCATTAGATATTTATAGAAATATAAGTATTTAGTCAAGCATTAGATATTTATAAAAATATAAGTATTTAAAGCATTAGATATTTATAAAAATATAAGTATTTAGTCAAGCCTAAGATATTTATAGAAATATAAGTATTTAGTCAAGCCTTAGATATTTATAAAAATATAAGCATTTACTCAAGCCTTAGATATTTATAAAAATATAAGTATTTAGTCAAGCATTAGATATTTATAAAAATATAAGTATTTAAAGCATTGGTTACTTATAAAGATATAAGTATTTAGTCAAGCATTAAATATTTATAAAAATATTAGTATTTAAAGCCTTAGATATTTATAAAAATATAAGTATTTAGTCAAGCCTTAGATATTTATAAAAATATAAGTATTTAGTCAAGCATTAAATATTCATAAAAATATAAGTATTTAAAGCATTAGATATTTATAAAAATATATATATTTAGTCAAGCCTTAGATATTTATAAAAATATAAGTATTTAGTCAAGCCTTAGATATTTATAAAATATAAGTATTTAGTCAAACATTAGATATTTATAAAAATATAAGTATTTAGAGCATTAGATATTTATAAAAATATAAGTATTTAGTCAAGCATTAGATACTTATAAAAATATAAATATTTAGTCAAGCATTGGATATTTATAAAAATATAAATAGAGTCTTATGCTTTAAATACTTATAAATTATAAGTATCTAATTAAGCGTTAGATACTTATAAGACGACCCACTTAGATAACAGAGATTACGGCCCTGTGCTGGTACCGGGGAGACCATTCATCACCTCAGTGCAAGGAGGGGGAAGAAGCAAGACAGAAAGATTGAAGAAATCAGCTAAGGACGCATAACATCATTCCGAAAAGTGGGTGCGGCTAAGGGCCTTGAGTGCACAGCGCATGGTGCACCGGTGGCATTATCCTGCTATGGGGATCTCAGTTCGGAGGTTGTCCAAAAGTAACTGATCAAGAGGAGCTCAGACAGTTGTGCAACACCCAGGTACATGATTCATATTCTAATGTTAAAGCTACATTGAATTCTATGCTCGATTCTTTTGCCGGCTAGTCTTGGTTCCACCAAATACTCGTCTGAAGTCTAGGCTCCACTAAGTACTCGTCCAAAGTCTAGGCTCCACCAAATACTCGTCTAAAGTCTTGGTTTCACCGAATACTCGCCTGAAGTCTAGGTTCCACTATATACTCATCGAAAGTCTAGGTTCCACTATATACTCATCGAAAGTCTAGGTTCCACCAAATACTCATCTAAAGTCTAGGTTCCACTATATACTCATCGAAAGTCTAGGTTCCACCATATACTCATCGAAAGTCTAGGTTCCACCAAATACTCATCGAAAGTCTAGGTTCCACCATATACTCATCGAAAGTCTAGGTTCCACCAAATACTCATCTAAAGTCTAGGTTCCA
This sequence comes from Palaemon carinicauda, assembly GCF_036898095.1. Lineage (NCBI taxonomy): Eukaryota > Metazoa > Arthropoda > Malacostraca > Decapoda > Palaemonidae > Palaemon > Palaemon carinicauda. The sequence goes on from NC_090749.1 coordinate 106,209,029, forward strand.
CCATATACTCATCGAAAGTCTATGTTCCACCAAATACTCATCTAAAGTCTAGGTTCCACCATATACTCATCGAAAGTCTAGGTTCCACCAAATACTCATCTAAAGTCTAGGTTCCACCATATACTCATCGAAAGTCTAGGTTCCACCATATACTCATCTAAAGTCTAGGTTCCACTATATACTCATCGAAAGTCTAGGTTCCACCAAATACTCATCTAAAGTCTAGGTTCCACTATATACTCATCGAAAGTCTAGGTTCCACTATATACTCATCGAAAGTCTAGGTTCCACCAAATACTCATCTAAAGTCTAGGTTCCACCAAATACTCATCGAAAGTCTAGGTTCCACCAAATACTCATCTAAAGTCTAGGTTCCACCAAATACTCATCTAAAGTCTAGGTTCCACTATATACTCATCGAAAGTCTAGGTTCCACCAAATACTCATCGAAAGTCTAGGTTCCACTATATACTCATCGAAAGTCTAGGTTCCACTATATACTCATCGAAAGTCTAGGTTCCACCAAATACTCATCGAAAGTCTAGGTTCCACTATATACTCATCGAAAGTCTAGGTTCCACTATATACTCATCGAAAGTCTAGGTTCCACTATATACTCATCGAAAGTCTAGGTTCCACTATATACTCATCTAAAGTCTAGGTTCCACTATATACTCATCGAAAGTCTAGGTTCCACTATATACTCATCGAAAGTCTAGGTTCCACCAAATACTCATCTAAAGTCTAGGTTCCACTCTATACTCATCGAAAGTCTAGGTTCCACTATATACTCATCGAAAGTCTAGGTTCCAATAAATATTCGTCTAAAGTCTAGGTTCCACTAAATACTCGTCTGAAGTCTAGGTTCCACCAATTACTCGTCTACTGTCTAGGTTCCACCAAATACTCGTCTAAAGTCTAGGTTCAACAAATACTCGTCTAATTACCCGAAGAATACTCCTGCACTGGTGCGGACCTCCTGGCGGCACGGCTGATGGTGCCGTACACGCCGCCCGTCTGCGGGCCCTCATGTTGGAAGTACCTCTGCTGTCCATAGGCGCTCATGGAAGCCGAAGACGCCCTGCGGGTTCTTATCGTGGAGGTGTTCGGCACGGCCCTCGGAGGACCCATGGAAGTCTCTGACATCCTGCGGCTGGGGGAGGCGGTGGACGAGGGGGCGTTCAGCGACTGCCTCGAGGACACCATGGAAGACTCCGACATTCTTCGGCTGGCGGATGAGGACGGGGCCCCCTTCGACGGAGCCGAAGTAGCAAAGTAACCAACGGAAGATCGGGTGAGTGAGCGGCGGCTGCCACCGATGCTCTCATAGTCGTTTTCTATACCTTTGGAAATTATAAATATTGATAATAGAAGTTCCTCGACTTATGAACATTCAAAGGTACAAACACAAATCCAACTGAAATCATAAATGTCAGATGCTGTATCAAAAGTTCATGATGAAATACTGTAACCAAACAAAAAATAAACAAAGATTATAATGTCATAGAACTTATAAATCCTCATATGGCAACTCAACAGATCCAAAGAAACCTTCCCGAAGACGACTCACTCTGCAAAGACCCTCGCGAAGACGACGCTCGCGAGGATTGGGGGTGAAAACCCGACGACTGAGGTTGGGCGTAGTCTTGAGGCGGGGACGGCATGGCCGCGGACTCCGAGTAGAAGCCGCCGGGACATGGATGAGGCAGAGGCGGCAGCTGGTCGAAGTCATAGTCCTGCGGAGGCACTGGAGGCGGTGGAAGCGGCTCCAACTCGTAATCAAGCGGGGGCGGTGGAGGCGGCTCCATTTCGTAGTCTGCCGGAGGAGGTGGTGGTGGAGGTAGGTAATAGTCTTTTGGCGGGGAAGGTGGCGGGGGGGAGATCATAGTCCTCCAATGGTGGAGGCGGAGGAGGGGGGAGGCCTCGTCCGTCCATGGCTATAGGCCTAATTCGTCTTCGCTTTTAATGCTTCTAATCGTTAATCGTGTCGTTCCTGGTCATGGACGGCGTTCTATTCTCCTGCAAATAACAGCGATTCTTATTCGATATATCTCTCCTTATTAACAGATTTAAAATTCTCAGTAACTAGTAGGCCTACACCTCTTCACGTTATCAGTAGTGTTTCTCTTCTTATCAACACCATAGTCCATATTTCTAGTAGTGTTTCTTATCAAAGTAAGTATTATTACATAACTTTGATTTCTGTTTTCAAACTTATTATGGTAGTATTTTAACTACTTTTTGTTGGTACTACTACTACTATTACCACTGATATTACCTCTGCTTTTCCTTCCAAAGAGGATATTTAATAAAGTAATGTTAGTTATATATAATTAAACACGGGTAGGTCTACATGATTGCAATAAGCGAGTGTTTATAGGCCTAGGGGTAAATATGTAATTTGTAAATTTATGTGCATGTAAGTTTATTATATACACAGATACACACATATACACACATATATACATATATATATATATATATATACTCACACACAACAGCCACACCTCACAGGAAATGAGCAACACACAAAAAAAATGTCCTTTTTGGACAAAGCGGAGATCTAACACAAATAACATGGAAATAGGAGAATATCCGTTGATTAAACCTGTGTAAAAGCGAAGACATCTTAAAGAATGAAGCGAGATTATCTAATTTCCTTTAATCGTATTCAAGATCACGCAACGCTGGGCGAAAAAATGGCGAAACAACACGTTCTTAACACCACGTTGATGGGAGACTATTCAACATATCTTCGTACACTCGAAAAACAATTGTCGTACTGATTATGACTATTATCTTATTAATATCTAACTGAATTTGGATGTCATTTTTATATGGATTATTATTAAATGAGTTATTTTACTTTCAATAATTATATTTTAAAGTTATTTCACTGAACGGTTAGAAAATTGTTAAAATCACACTTTCGGCTGATGTAGGACACTTGTTCAACACTGGCACAGAAGTGACGATTTTAATTGTCAATTTTATCATATAAACGGTATTCTAACAAACTTATTTTCTACCTCAAATAGAAGAGAAGGATATATATGATAAATATCAATAATATCCTCACTAATATATCAAAAGGAAATATGATAAATGAAGAGAATAAGCCAAGACTCGTCACAGACAAGTAAGCACACACTAGACCGTAGAGCCACTGGGTGTGTGTGAGTGTGGCATTGACACTGTTATCTTATCTCTTCAGGAAACTGTCTTTTAGAGATCGTATTAATCTTTACATTCTCTCTCTCTCTCTCTCTCTCTCTCTCTCTCTCTCTCTCTCTCTCTCTCTCTCTCTCTCAAAAAGCCACACATTTAAGCTTACATAACGATAGGTCTATAAGTTGGAAAACTCATTTTTTTTCTATCTTTCAAAGGATATAATATATAGAAATCTTGTATACTAATGTATTCAATTGCCTCTCTCTCTCTCTCTCTCTCTCTCTCTCTCTCTCTCTCTCTCTCTCTCTCTCTCTCTCTCTAAAAAGCCACACACTTTTAAGCTTGCATAACGATAGGTCTATAAGTTGGAAAACTCATTTTTTTTCTATCTTTCAAAGGCGATAATATATCGAAATCTTGTATACCAATATATTCATTGGCCCTCTCTCTCTCTCTCTCTCTCTCTCTCTCTCTCTCTCTCTCTCTCTCTCTCTCTCTCTCTCACATAACAGCCACACCTTTAAGATTACATATTTGTATAAAACGACTTTTTACTTATCTATCAAGGGAAATTATCTATCGAGATCTTATATACCAATAAATTAATTACTAAAGAACAGTTTATTTATCGAATTTTATTCGATTTTAATAAATAAATAACTTTTCATTGACATTTAAGACACTGAGATTGAGTGTGAGGTAACAACGTACTCATAACTTGAGTAATATCCGGTGTGAACTGGTTTAGCTCAAAATAGATATTTTATTATTTCTATATTCATGAAAGGAAAATTAAGTATATTTTATATTTAGATGGTTAAAAAGACTTAAAATATAAATGAAAAAAATGAAAATGGCCATAATGATAAAACAGGTTTATGGTAAAATGGTATTATAGAGACGATGGGAGCTCAACTGACTGTTTTTCTAAAGTTAATCTTTTTTTTTTTTTTAACATAAATGAGACTGACCATATATACATATGATCAGCACCCAAGCCCTCTCCCCACCCAAGCTAGGACCAAGGAGAGCCAGTGCAATGACTGCTGATGACTCGGCAGATAGATCTATAGGCTCTCCCAAACTCCCCATCCTTAGCTCACAAGGATGGTGAGGTTGCAGCGACCAAAGAAACTTACTTCCCCTCTCTCGGGATCGAATCCGGGGTTCTAATATAAATATATAGAACAGTTGTTTTTATATAAGATACTCAAAAGACATAAAGTAATACTTAAGATATTTTATATATTTTTTTCTTTGCTCATTTTCATACGTTGTTTTTGATCTGGTTCGCTTTTTGTTAAGGTGTCAGGCTGGTGTCAGAAGAGTGCCATGTGGTGTCAGGAGTGTCAGGACACAGTGTCACTCGGTTATGATGGGAAAGTGATATGAAAAGAGTATTTAAGGTAAGTGTTATGAGAGAGAGAGAGAGAGAGAGAGAGAGAGAGAGAGAGAGAGAGAGAGAGAGAGAGAGAGAGAGTTTAGCTCATACGACTTAAAATAATTAAATATAAACTATAAAATAAAAAAGTTCTCACTGAGAGAGAGAGAGAGAGAGAGAGAGAGAGAGAGAGAGAGAGAGAGAGAGAGAGAGAGAGAGAGACTCGTGAGTTTGTTGCTTGCTAAGTAAGTTGACCCGTCACTCCCGTCAGTATTGGCCGAGAGGTCTCCGGGACAGGACGTCTCCCGTTGCTCTTCGTCATTGGACCTCCGAGTGAAACACGTGGACTCGAAAAAACTTTTTTTTTATTATCAATATCTTTATTATTGGTTTATATTTACGAGGAAAACTACACTTTAAACGATGCATAACAAGTTGTTTTTAATTGTTCTGGAGTTTGTTTGACTTTAAATTTCTTGAAAGACTTCATTTGATGGAAAAAAAATCAGGGTTATTTTAACAGAAGTGGAAATAATATAGTTTGAACAGCTTTATGATATGTAAGGTTTATCCGCTGGTGGAAAATAAATAGAAAATTAATTAATAGATAATAGAAAATTAAATAGATTATACTTTTCGGTGACTTAGCAATGAGATATCAACTCTAGAAAAATGATAAGAGTTAACTAACTATGGCTTCACATTAGACAACTTAAAAAAACACATGAGTTAAAGGAAAATTGGTGGATACTTCCTGTTTATATTTTTATGGTTTCTTTCCCAAAAATTTCATTTGATTACCTGTTTCTTTCTCTAAACTTTCATCTGATTGCCTGTTTCTTTCCCTAAACTTTCATCTCATTACCTGTTTATTTCCCTAAACTTTCATCTGATTGCCTGTTTCATTACCTAAACTTTCATCTCATTACCTGTTTATTTCCCTAAACTTTCATCTGATTGCCTGTTTCATTCCCTAAACTTTCATCTCATTACCTGTTTATTTCCCTAAACTTTCATCTGATTGCCTGTTTCATTCCCTAAACTTTCATCTCATTACCTGTTTCTTTCTCTAAACTTTCATCTGATTGCCTGTTTCATTCCCTAAACTTTCATCTCATTACCTGTTTCTTTCTCTAAACTTTCATCTGATTGCCTGTTTCATTCCCTAAACTTTCATCTCATTACCTGTTTATTTCCCTAAACTTTCATCTGATTGCCTGTTTCATTCCCTAAACTTTCATCTCATTACCTGTTTATTTCCCTAAACTTTCATCTGATTGCTTGTTTTTTTCCCTAAAATTTCATCTGATTACCTGTTTCTTTCCCTAAACTTTCATTTGATTGCCTGTTTCTTTCCCTAAACTTTCATCTGATTGCCTGTTTCTTTCCCTAAACTTTCATCTGATTGCCTGTTTCTTTCCCTAAACTTTCATCTGATTACCTGTTTCTTTCCCTAAACTTTCATCTCATTGCCTGTTTCTTTCCCTAAACTTTCATCTGATTGCCTGTTTCTTTCCCTAAATTTTCATCTCATTGCCTGTTTCTTTCCCTAAACTTTCATCTGATTGCCTGTTTCTTTCCCTAAACTTTCATCTGATTGGCCGTTTCTTTCCCTAAACTTTCATCTGATTGGCCGTTTCTTTCCCTAAACTTTCATCTGATTGCCAGTTTCTTTCCCTAAACTTTCATCTGATTGCCAGTTTCCTTCCCTAAACTTTCATCTGATTGCCAGTTTCTTTCCCTAAACTTTCATCTAATTGCCTGTTTCTTTCCCTAAACTTTCATCTGATTGCCAGTTTCTTTCCCTAAACTTTCATCTGATTGCCAGTTTCTTTCCCTAAACTTTCATCTCATTGCCTGTTTCTTTCCCTAAACTTTCATCTCATTGCCTGTTTCTTTTCCTAAACTTTCATCTCATTGCCAGTTTCTTTCCCTAAACTTTCATCTAATTGCCTGTTTCTTTCCCTAAACTTTCATCTAATTGCCTGTTTCTTTCCCTAAACTTTCATCTGATTGCCAGTTTCTTTCCCTAAACTTTCATCTGATTGCCAGTTTCTTTCCCTAAACTTTCATCTGATTGCCAGTTTATTTCCCTAAACTTTCATCTGATTGCCTGTTTCTTTCCCTAAACTTTCATCTAATTGCCTGTTTCTTTCCCTAAACTTTCATCTGATTGGCCGTTTCTTTCCCTAAACTTTCATCTGATTGGCCGTTTCTTTCCCTAAACTTTCATCTAATTGCCTGTTTCTTTCCCTAAACTTTCATCTGATTGGCCGTTTCTTTCCCTAAACTTTCATCTGATTACCTGTTTCTTTCCCTAAACTTTCATCTGATTGCCTGTTTCTTTCCCTAAACTTTCATCTAATTGCCTGTTTCTTTCCCTAAACTTTCATCTCATTGCCTGTTTCTTTCCCTAAACTTTCATTTGATTACCTGTTTCTTTCCCTAAACTTTCATCTGATTGCCTGTTTCTTTCCCTAAACTTTCATCTAATTGCCTGTTTCTTTCCCTAAACTTTCATCTAATTGCCTGTTTCTTTCCCTAAACTTTCATCTGATTGGCCGTTTCTTTCCCTAAACTTTCATCTGATTACCTGTTTCTTTCCCTAAACTTTCATCTGATTGCCTGTTTCTTTCCCTAAACTTTCATCTAATTGCCTGTTTCTTTCCCTAAACTTTCATCTCATTGCCTGTTTCTTTCCCTAAACTTTCATTTGATTACCTGTTTCTTTCCCTAAACTTTCATCTGATTGCCAGTTTCTTTCCCTAAACTTTCATCTCATTGCCTGTTTCTTTCCCTAAACTTTCATCTCATTGCCTGTTTCTTTCCCTAAACTTTCATTTGATTACCTGTTTCTTTCCCTAAACTTTCATCTGATTGCCTGTTTCTTTCCCTAAACTTTCATCTAATTGCCTGTTTCTTTCCCTAAACTTTCATCTGATTGCCTGTTTCTTTCCCTAAACTTTCATCTAATTGCCTGTTTCTTTCCCTAAACTTTCATCTAATTGCCTGTTTCTTTCCCTAAACTTTCATCTAATTGCCTGTTTCTTTCCCTAAACTTTCATCTGATTACCTGTTTCTTTCCCTAAACTTTCATCTGATTACCTGTTTCTTTCCCTAAACGTTCATCTAATTGCCTGTTTCTTTCTCTAAACTTTCATCTTATTGCCTGTTTCTTTCTCTAAACTTTCATCTGATTGCCTGTTTCATTCCCTAAACTTTCATCTCATTACCTGTTTATTTCCCTAAACTTTCATCTGATTGCCTGTTTCTTTCCCTAAACTTTCATCTAATTGCCTGTTTCTTTCCCTAAACTTTCATCTAATTGCCTGTTTATTTCCCTAAACTTTCATCTAATTGCCTGTTTCTTTCTCTAAACTTTCATCTCATTGCCTGTTTCTTTCCCTAAACTTTCATCTAATTGCCTGTTTCTTTCCCTAAACTTTCATCTAATTGCCTGTTTCTTTCCCTAAACTTTCATCTCATTGCCTGTTTCTTTCCCTAAACTTTCATTTGATTACCTGTTTCTTTCCCTAAACTTTCATCTGATTGCCTGTTTCTTTCCCTAAACTTTCATCTAATTGCCTGTTTCTTTCCCTAAACTTTCATCTAATTGCCTGTTTCTTTCCCTAAACTTTCATCTGATTGGCCGTTTCTTTCCCTAAACTTTCATCTGATTACCTGTTTCTTTCCCTAAACTTTCATCTGATTGCCTGTTTCTTTCCCTAAACTTTCATCTAATTGCCTGTTTCTTTCCCTAAACTTTCATCTAATTGCCTGTTTCTTTCCCTAAACTTTCATCTGATTACCTGTTTCTTTCCCTAAACTTTCATCTGATTGCCTGTTTCTTTCCCTAAACGTTCATCTAATTGCCTGTTTCTTTCTCTAAACTTTCATCTCATTGCCTGTTTCTTTCCCTAAACTTTCATCTAATTGCCTGTTTCTTTCCCTAAACTTTCATCTAATTGCCTGTTTCTTTCCCTAAACTTTCATCTAATTGCCTGTTTCTTTCCCTAAACTTTCACCTGATTGCCTGTTTCTTTCCCTAAACTTTCATCTGATTGCCTGTTTCTTTCCCTAAACTTTCATCTAATTGCCTGTTTCTTTCTCTAAACTTTCATCTTATTGCCTGTTTCTTTCCGTAAACTTTCCTATTATTGGCAGCTTCTTTCCCTAAACTTTCATCTAATTACGTTTCTTTCTCTAAATTTTCATCTGATTAATTTCTTTTCCCTAAACTTTCATCTGATTGCCTGTTTCTTACCCAAAGCTCCCATTCAATTGCTAGTTTTTTCCTTAAACTTTCATCTGATAGCTAATATCTTTCCCTAAACTTTCATCTAATTACCTGTTTCTTTCCCTAAACTTTCATCTAATTACCCGTTTCTTTCCCTAAACTTTCATCTGATTGCCCGTTTCTTTCCCTAAACTTTCATCTGAATACCCTTTTCTTCCCCTAAACTTTCATATTATTGTCAGTTTCTTTCCCTAAACTTTCATCTGATTGCCCGTTTCTTTCCCTAAACTTTCATCTGATTGCCTATCTCTTTCCCTAAACTTTCATCTGATTTGTCAGTTTCTTTCGTTAAACTTTCATCTAATTACCTGTTTCTTTCCCTAAACTTTCATCTAATTACCCGTTTCTTTCCCTAAACTTTCATATTATTAGCAGTCAATACTTCCTCAACTTTCTTCGCAATTTTTGTGTATATTTCAAGTGTTTTCTACTCTCTCTAACTTTCCCCCTGTCTAAAATCATTCCCTATCATTTCACCCTACTTTCCCCCAACTTTATCCCCTTGGTGTTTTTATTCCCCCAACCCTTCTTCTTGTTCTTCCCCATGGGGAAGACAGCTGGAGGCCAGTATTTCCGAGAAGCGGTGGGCCTGGTGATACTAGGCTACCTAGGCCTACTTTGCAACAGAGTGGGTGAGTATGCTTTGCCCATAGGCCTAAGGAATCACAGTTTACGATTTTAGCTCACTCGCTATTTCCTCTAATTCATTGTGTTATTTTTTCTTAATCATTTTCTAATTATCTACTGAATATGAATAGGTTCTTATATAAGTGTCTATCTATCTATTATATTCTATTAAAATTCTAATTAGATATTTTGAGTAATCAATTAATTATTTATAAATTGTCAATTTCTCTCTATATTTACCAAATGATTTCATTATTTAATTAATGATTATTGAGTTCTCTCTCTCTCTCTCTCTCTCTCTCTCTCTCTCTCTCTCTCTCTCTCTCTAAGGCAACCCGGAAAAGACTCTTAAGTAATAATGCTTACTGTGGACCATGTGAGGAAATTGATGGGTTGGAAAAAAAAAGAATCTTGGGGGTAATACAACAATGTAAAATAATACTTACAATACATATAAAACCTTCAAGTAATTCAAGTAGGATTAGCATATGACAAATAAGTGGCTCTATATGTTCCTAGATGGTCTAGTCATGTAGAGAAACTCTGAGACATAGGAAGACTTACTTCTAATAATGAAGGCTACAAAGGGTGATTATATAAACAGAGAATCGACAATTGCCTAGTAGAGGCAATAGCATAGGTGAAAGGATAGAAACATCTTCACGGTGGTTTGAACATGTAAGAGGAATGGGATATTCATTGATGAAAATTTGCAATGATCTAAATGGACTCTCTCAAAATGTAATTGACTTGAGCATGCTACACCTTACATAGGCTGTGGATTATGTTTATATGGGTATTTCAATGTAGGAAGGACGGTTATTAATTTCTGAATGGGGTGATACATGTATGGCTACGTGTCGAAACGTAGACGATACGTGTCTGTTTCAGAGATCATATAGACGAAAGCATCTCCAAGGTGGTTTGAACATGTAAGAGGAATGGGAGATTTATTGATGAAAATTTGCTCTGATTTAAAAGGTTCTCTCTACATAGGCGAAAGATTATGTTTATATGGGTATTTTAACGTCAGAGGAACATATAGGCACGTGCCGAAACGTAGACGATACGCGTGTTTCGGAGAATACTTTCAGCAGTACTTGGAAACAAGTACATACATACATCACAAGTATCGTGAAAATGAAGTACTCAAATGCCCAAATACGAATACATTAGCACGAGCGAATAAGTTCGAATCGGATGGAATTTACTGCGAATAAATAAAACGCAAAACTAGATGGAATTCAATAACGCCAGGAGAAGGCCTAAATATTCATGAAGTCAGTAAAATGGAAGGTTTATGGGGCTTTTTCGATACCAGGGGGACATTTCGCCGGTGAATTATACCGCTTTCAATAGATGTGATGGATGGGTGGGGACAATGGAATACGAATTTGTTTGCGGGTCTGCGTGCGTGAGGGTGATTCATATAACGCTTGATACATTCTTCTCATTGTTATATTCATTCATACAATTTGAAATCTAACTGTGATCCAGACCAGAAAAAACGTCATCTATAGCCACTACGTACGTACAAAGAGGGCTCGTCAACGTCACGTCAGGCCCTCAGACACATTGCGCAGGCACTTGTTTTCATGGACATCAAGGCATCAATGCCTAGTCTTTTTAGCACTTCTTCCACACCATCTATCCACTACTTCCCAAGTTGCCAGCATCTCATTCTATTAACTCATCAACCTTCAATCTTTCCACATGATCAGACCATCGCGAAACTTCTGCGTGCATGTGGGTGATTTTCATGATACTTA